>NC_068388.1:11826901-12080001 GCF_023724105.1 Carassius gibelio | reverse complement strand
AATCTTTGTTGTCTCAGTTACAAACACATCTTCCACCTACCAGCCACAAAGGGCATTCATCATCCATCTGATAAGAGACAATAGGTTAATTTAAGATGTCAACGACTAGTGCTTGCATGATTGCCTTTTGTTTGGGGTTAAATAACTTGAAAGAAGATGGGACACCGGGTGTAAAATCAAACCGCACACTATTTACAACTAATCAGAGCCTTGACAGAACAAAACAGCACTTATAAATTCCATTATAGTGAGATACACAGGAATTAATTATCACATTTGGAAAACACTGTTGACCCATAACCATGTGGGAGTGCCTACACTCTTCTACACACATTAGAATTTTCTTTCTGCAATATATACATTGTAAAAAACTTAATTTATTAAAGTAAAATAGCTGTATTTGTATTATTAGATTTTTTAGAAGTGTCTAATCAAAAATGCAGGCATATAAACGCTTGGCATTGAAAAATATCAATAATGGTCACGATAAAATTTTTATTTTAGATTTTTTAAAAAAACAGAACACCAAAAAACAAGTAACTTCAAGTGACAGCAACTGCAAAACTAATCCATGCCACAGTGTATGGTGGAAAAATAAGTATAAATTTAATACAGTGGACATCAAAATATTACAGTTAATCTATAAAAAGGACTAGTGTAATGCAGACAGAGATCAAATCTGTGATCCAAAAAAAAAAAAAAAACACTTTGCCATTACAGTCTTTTTCTACTTCTGTTCACTGTGAAGTCAAGGCATAGCCTATAGGCTACCGTATTTACAGTAATGTAAATGCAGACTAATCTTTGAATAGAATTGTGAATACAAATTTAATCTATTTTATATATATATATATATATATATATATATATATATATATATATATATATATATATATATATATATTAATATCTATGCAGGTATATATACAGGCAACTTCTGACATTTCCATTTAAGGACTTACGGTCATCAAACTTTTTAAAGGCTATACTGTGCGTGTGAAATGGTTTTTTGGAAATGTTGGCCCCACAAGTCCAGCGAAGACCGATATGTGGAGGCTTCGCTTCCCCTCCCCCAAACACAACAGCGCGTCTCCGCCAGAGCTGTGGGAAACACTGCGGTAGTGCAGCAGCAGAATCGAACCGAACCCTCGGATCACCACGCTCTTCTCGCACGGTTTAAACAATGGCTCTAAAAAAACTAAACTCTAGCTCTGCATACATTCGCCTTAACTTTCTCAACGCGAAAATGTTTAGATTTAAACGTAACACCTTCAACTTAAATGTGTGTAGCGTCAACTTGAAAGTTATAAACAACATTATTCAAGCGTGCATAATAAAGGAATGCGCGCTGACAGTGTTTTGGAAGATAAGTAACTTTTGCCAGCCAGAATTGGGTCATGACTAATCAAAATATATCTAACTGCGTTTAGTTTGCTGATAAGTAAGAAAGCATGCGTTTGTCTGCATTATTTCATCATTAATTTCTTTAAATGTTTGCTGTTTTTTTAACGATTAGGTCATCATTGCTTCGACGATTCAACTCCAAAAAACATATGCGTGTCCTTATTTCCAGTCCTAAAACTCGAATTAGATTAAAAAGGTTTTTCTTACCTGCTGGAAACAGACAGAGAAAGAGTACAACGAACTGGCAGACGTGTAGCGCCGATGGTCCTGCTCCTTTCCCCATAACCATCCATCCAGCACGGGACAGCGCTCCTCTCCTCTCCCTATTTACACCAGCAATGTGAGGAAAGGCGAATTAGAGCAATGCTGCGACTTTCCGTTCGATTGAAAGTTGCTGAAGAACCGCAACATAACAAAATCATGCCGCCCGCCCTTCCGTCGAACAAATATCGCTGCTTTTTGTCAGGTATTCTGTGTTCACACATTCCCAACCCTCACTAGAAACGTGCCATCAATTTTCCAGTTCGCTAGTATCAAGAGGGTGCAGCCTACACCAAGAAGTGCACCAATAAGAAGTCACTGTTCCGCCACCAACCCCTGACTAGTTTCAAATTACGCCTGGGCTTTGAAAAGAACTTCACCCGTTTGCCATGTCTGCGAGCTCAGGAAAGTGAACCCATACTTGTTACTTTTTAATAAATAGCTGTGTTATCGTTTCCTGAGCGGTTATAGGCCTATGCATTTTCAGTTTTGCGAGAATCAAAATGAGAGTGAAAATGTATTTCTTAAGTTCTAAAATTACCTTGGTAATTAAATACCACTTACTTGAGTCTTATACACAAATTCACCAATTAGCCCATTTAATCCCATCTGTGCACAATAAGAGCTGATGTACTGCACACACTACAAATGAAAGTGCAGATGGTCTTGCTTTTATTTTTGCATGGCTGGTGTAAATAGTAACATGTCCAGAGCTGTATAACTAGGCTACCATATTTAGTATACATAATAATTAAAGCCTCTTTTATTAATGTATCCAAGAAGATTGCTCTGTCTGTCTCATATAAATCATAATCACAATACATGACGGTGGTCACAATAGCCCCAATTTGAAGAAATAGTTAACCGATTCATATTATATAACCTCGGCTAACAGTACATTTGCAAATACATCAATATATCAACAATAAATTGTTATTTTCATTATAATCCAGAATAAAACACACTTTCAATAAAAAAAATATATATACATACATGCATACATACATACATACATGCATACATACATACATACATACATACATACATACATACATACTTACACATGAATTTACAGTCTATTTCATTAGACTGCCCAAGTATTATACATGCTTACCTATATAGCTAGGTTAATGGGTTAAAGCAGGTCCAATCCAGGGTCCTGAAGGGCCAACATCTTGCAGAGTTTAGCTTCTCCCAACATGCATAGCCAGAAGATTCTAGTAGTCCTGAAGATCTTGATTTCTGTGGTCCAGTTGTGTTTAATTGGGGATGGAGCTAAACTCTGCAGGACAGTAGCCCCCCAGGAGCGGAACTGGACACTCGCAAAAGAAAGAATTAGTTTCTGGTTAAAATTACATTTGGAATTGATGCTTTATTTGTACAGTAGATTGATTTTAGGAAGAAGTCCAAATGGAAAGATGCTTCTTTTCAAACCTATTCTTCAAAAATGAAAGAGAAGCCCATACCACCCACAACTAAACTGCAACCGCATACTGTTTGATCACCTGTTAGTGTTCTGTCTCTGACAACTTAAATGCACCCTTTTTTAAAACGTTTGAAAAACAACTGCCAATATGTGATCAGGTGTTCCTGTAGCTCAACTGGTAGAGCATTGTGCTTAAGCAAGTGCAAGGTTAGGGGTTCAAATCCCAGGAAACACATGATAGTAGAGAATTGTTAGCCTGAATGCAATGTAAGTTGCTTTGGATAAAAGTGTCTGCTAAATGCATAAATGTAATGTGACCCCAGTTAAGAGATCTACAAACTCACGTCAGTGCATTTGCTTCATTAAGTCCCCCAACAGATGACCGGAACAAGATGCACTACTATAAAATGTGAAATATTTATAAAATACATAATCATACTAGGACTACTTTTTTATTTGTGCACATACGAGATGAAGAATGAATGATGCTTGCCCATCTATAAAGTATAAAATCTATTAATTAAAGTAATCAATCTGATTATAAAAGTCTTGTTGAGATTTTGACAGGTCAAGGTAGGTCCTAAAGAAGAGGAGGGAATGTGTATTTGTTAGGGCAGGCTATGTGGTTTTGTTTTTAGTGGTCAGCTGTTGCAGTCCAACAGATGGCGCTTGCACAGTGGTGGAGAATGAATGCAACCCGTTCTCATCAGGGTTGCATGATATCTCCAGACTCAGAGATGCGTCCTAGTGTATAAGGGTTTGAAAGAACCACTATATTATTTACAGTTCAACTGTGATGTCTCCATTTTCTTTTGAAATTAAAGATAATTTATTTGAGGTACTTAATACCAAAACATGACATTATGATATGTATCTTTAGAGAGAAAATATAGCCTAGATGGTGCTGTGAACCCAACACAGAGGTTCTCTACCATCTGTGAGTTTAATTCATCATCTCTGTATGATTTCTAGTGCAACAGAGGCTAAAATATTAACATTTAGACACAGCAAAATAACACTAATTAGTGACAGCAGCATAACAACAAAAAAATCCCATTAAATCCCTCTATCCTAATAAGGCTAATGCAAAAATAGAATAATGTATTTATTCCTAATATTAGACACAATCCTTACATTTAGATTAGCACTGTAGCCAAAGAACTCGACTACTTGCGATGCAGACTTTTTAAATCAAAACTATATAATGCAATATATGATCTCTATATCATTTAAGAGGGGATCTTCACTGTTAAAGTAACCGCTGCAGATTGTTTAAAAAAAAATCAAAGCTATTTGTTAAGAAATCACTCAGAACCCACCTTTTTGAATGCATGGAGCTCTTCAACACTTCTGGGTTTTGTTTCTTTGCGGAACCGGGATGAAGCTTGCTGGTCGAATCCGGACTGAAGCGCGTGCACGCGTGCTTTGTATCAGTAATCCGAAATTCTTAATTAAGTGTATACATCGTTGTAAAACTAAAGGTTAAGCGCCGCTGTCGTCCCTGCATGATGTCCCTTGGTTATCATTTAGGCTTATTATTTCAAAGGCGAAATGGGTTTTTATCTAAACGCTGCTATCTACTTGCGGTGACTGATGTTATTTTCATCGGTGTCTTGATCTGGAAATGAAGGTATGATCCGTCAACCAGTTTATCGAGATACAGACGATAAAAAAGAAAACCTCGGAAACGTTTTCGAATAAACAGTGTTCTTCATTTTGCAGTGGTATTCCCAAGATTTCTCTGTGGCTCTGAGGACTTGAGTAGGAAGAGCCCTCGGGGCAGCAGTGTTGATAGCGCTGGCTCGTTTCCTCGCCTCAGTGTTGTGAAATGACGAGTTTGAAAGTGTGAGGCACAATGAACCGCGCTGCTCTGTCCAACTCTCCACACTGTCATAGTCAACACATGCGTCTGTCTGTTTAACCATGCTGTAAGATTAACGTTAAGATTATAATGTTACTGGATTAGAAAGAACACATTTTAAGCATTTTCTGCCCGTAATTTAATAAGCGTGTGTGTGTGTGTTTGTGTGTCTTAAACATCTAGATAATTATATCTGCTACAACTTAAAGTAGTTTCCAAATCTATTACTTAGGCTATCTATCAACTGTGTAGATGAATCTAATGGTGTGCTGTTCATCCATCCAATTACTGGATGGTCTTTAACACTAATAGAATAGTCATGGACATCTTAAATGTTATGAATTTAATGTGGTCAACAAATTAACATGTGCAAAATCACATGTAATAACCAATATTTTGAGTGTGATATTGCTTCAGTATATACAACAGCTGTTCACAGTAGGCTATATTATATAGGCTATATAAAGAAAATAGATCCAAATAGAATATATATCAGAGAGTGACTAGTCCTTATTTGTTCTACTACAAAAAAAAAAAAAAAATGCAGAGGCATAACGCTTTCAAATAGTAGTACCAAGGCACACCGACTGAAAGCTGGTCTGGGAAAGATTATATAATGGATGCACCATTATATACTCTTTCCCAGACCAGCTTTCAGTCAGTGTCAGTGGTTTCCCCTCTCTCTCTCCAATTCAGTAATCACGCGACTCCTAAATTTGTATTTTTTTCTGAATAAGTAATTACTTAGCACCCATGTGTAACATTTATGTAAGCCAAACATACTGTATTCATCACGTTGTCGTGTGACCTATCAGCGTCAGTTGTGTCACCTCACTGCTATTCACAAATCCTCTCCCAAGGCCTCGTGATAGTAAAATGTCTATCAGATGCACACTTCAGAACTTTAGCTAGACTTTTTTTTATTGTTGAGTGTAATTACATGCAACCTCTTACTAAAAGCAGTCAAGGTACAGATAATGTAATTAGACAATCTAAATGTAAATGGCACAAATCTAGAAAGTAACTCAAGTGATAGAAACAAGACTGGCTGCTCTAAGTCATGTCCTTGTTAATTGCAGAGCAGGGTTGTGAGACTCTGCAGTGCCAACATAAGGGGCTGAGCCCATTATCCAGTTAAGACCTGACTACATTATACTAGTCCCATATGCAACTTGTTTCAAGCCCTGTTAAACTGAGCAATTAGGGAATATTAATATTTCAGCCATGACAAAAAAAAAATAATAATAAATAAAAATACGCTTTCAGATTATGTTTTTTTAAAAGTTGAACCTCTTTTAACTTGACAAGGCATTCTAAAAATGCAGCTGTCATGCACAAGACACAACCGCAATGGTCAAAGACATCCATCTAGCATGTTTACATAAAACAAATGAAAAGCGTGTGGAATGCAAAAATGCATTTTGTGTGAACAGCTACTGCATCAACAAGCTAAGTACATACTGCATCATAATGAATGGTCATTTTAATAATAATTTAGAAAAAAATGGTCTTCTTTGTAGCATTGCTCAATAGGGTGTATATTGGACTGTTACAGTTCAGTTATTGCATTTCAAAACAATCAAATTACCATTTGGATTAAAATCGCTGGAGAGCACACATAAGAAGGAAAGAAAAAAATCTCCATCACTTAAAAAAAAGAAGAAAAAAAGCATCTGGAGCATCTGAAAAAAAAAATCACTTTCTGAGCTATAGCAAGGGGGTTGGTCATGCCCCTGCTGTAGAGGACATCAGAATTATTTGGATCATATTTGAGCATGAGCTTTTGAGACTGTTTGTTGTCAATCATAAATAAACAAACTAAAATGATCTTTGACTTAATATTATTAAATAGTAACACATTTTATCTTTGACCTTACCCACTATGACAGATGCTTGAGGGATACCGCTTTTGCATTTTGCTGTTAGTCTCCAAGGCAGAGGTTTCCACCCTGGTGTGAAGAGAAAGGCTTTAGAACAACCGGATGCTGGACATCCACCACAAACACAGCTGGCGGAGGACAAAAAATAAATAAAAAATAGAGGGGGTGCAAGGGCAAACAGACAAGGCTTGCTAAAGCTATGCGCTCAGTTGATACATGTTTGGCTTGACATTTTTACATTTAGCAATACATAAAAATCCAGCATGAGCTTTAGCAAATAACGATGCCAGAAGGTGTTGGATATTTTTGTGCAGGAAGACCCAGGCAAGTTAGTGTTTAAAATAAAGAAATAATTCAATTCAATTCAAATCAAGTTTATTTGTAGGGATGCACGATAATATCGGCACAATATCGGTATCGGCCGATAAAAGCTTAAAATGACCATTATCGGTATCGGCCGATATGAATATTTCTGCCGATGAGCCAAACCGATATTCTCCAAGCGAAATAATTGACCTGTTTTTCAGATGTGAATGTCTGTCTACATTTGTAAAATAATACATTTATGGTAGAATCAGTACAGAAGAGATACATGGATTTCTCTTCAGTAAAATTAAAGTTTAAATATATCAGTATATATTTGTATATATATCGATATCGGTATCGGCATCGGCCAAAATTATTTTGAAAATATCGGCATATCGAATATCGGCCAAAATCCAATATCGTGCATCCCTATTTATTTGTATAGCGCTTTTTACAAAACAAATCGTTACAAAGCAACTTTACAGAAAATTATGTTTCTACAATATTTAGTAGTAGCTAGTAGTTTGTGCACATTTGACAGGATTTTAGAAAAAATAAAAATAATAATAATAATACAAGACGTAGTCAGCTAGACGATGAACTATCAATATTATTAATTAAGTTATTATATGATTCAGTCACAAATTTAGCAATAATTGTTAGTTCTGTTTGTTGATTCAGGGTTAGCATCATCTGGGGTCCTCCGAGGGGTCAGCATCATCTCTTCTCAGGTGTTCTGGATCCAGACTGGAGCTTGTTTAAATCCTAGTTACCACGGGATGTGAATCCCGTGGCGAAACATAGAAACAAAATACAGACATCATCAGCATAGCTGCTGATCCAACAAAGTAAAATTAGTTTAACCCAAGCTAATGAATAAAAATGCACCTTTGATCAGATGCAACTACACTCACAATTAAAAAGATACATTATTCGTATGCTTGGCGAAAGAGATGTGTTTTTAATCTAGATTTAAACAGAGAGAGTGTGTCTGAACCCCGAACATTATCAGGAAGGCTATTCCAGAGTTTGGGAGCCAAATGTGAGAAAGCTCTACCTCCTTTAGTGGACTTTGCTATCCTAGGAACGTTTTTTGACCTTAGGGTGCGTGATGGGTTGTAACGTGGTAGAAGGCTAGTTAGGTACGCAGGAGCTAAACCATTTAGGGCCTTATAGGTAAGTAATGATAATTTGTAACTGATACGGAACTTAATAGGTAGCCAGTGCAGAGACTGTAAAATTGGGGTAATATGATCATATTTTCTTGACCTGGTAAGGACTCTAGCTGCTGCATTTTGGACTACCTGTAGCTTGTTTATTGACGAAGCAGGACAACCACCTAGAAGTGCATTACAATTGTCCAGTCTAGAAGTCATGAATGCATGAACTAGCTTTTCTGCATCAGAAACAGATAACATGTTTCGTAGCTTGGCAATGTTTCTAAGATGGAAGAATGCAGTTTTTGTAACATTGGAAATATGATTTTCAAAAGACAAATTGCTGTCTAATATAACACCCAGATTTCTGACTGTCGAGGAAGTAACAGTACATCCGTCTAGTTGCAGATTGTAATCTACAAGATTCTGTGTAGTGTTTTTTGGTCCAATAATTAGTATCTCTGTCTTATCTGAATTTAATTGGAGAAAATATTTGTCATCCAATCTTTTACATTTTTAACACACTCTGTTAGCTTAGATAATTGGGAAGTTTCATCTGGTCTCGTTGAGATATATAGCTGAGTATCATCAGCATAACAGTGGAAGCTAATTCCGTATTTTCTAATAATATTACCAAGGGGCAACATGTATATTGAAAATAGAAGGGGACCTAGGACGGATCCTTGTGGCACTCCATATTTTACTGATGATAAATGAGATGACTCCCCTTTTAAGTAAACAAAATGGTAGCGATCGGACAGGTAGGATCTAAACCATCTTAGAGCCTGCCCTTGAATACCTGTATAGTTTTGTAATCGATCTATGAGTATGTCATGATCTATGGTGTGGAACGCAGCACTAAGATCAAGTAAGACTAGAAATGAGATGCAGCCTTGGTCTGACGCAAGGAGCAGGTCATTTGTAATTTTAACAAGTGCAGCATAAAATCATTTTAAAATGGTGAGAAAAACACAAGTGAAAATAGTAATGGATAAAGAATGCAATATGAGTGGGAGAGAGGAAACCACATAACAGAGAGGCTAGACATCTACAGAATGTCACACATGCACTGAATGAAAAACAGAAGAAAAAATATATATATGCTATTTTATTTTGGCCTAACACAAAGACTTTGATTTTAGTGGTTACCCATTCAGACATGAAAACAGCTGTAGTTATTACAACAACAATTAAGAAAAATCAATAACTCCCCCTCCTTTTTGCTCCCCTTGATTTCCTTTCATTTGCTTGATGATTGAATACTGACAGTGGCATTCTCATTATGTTTCACATAATTCATTATAGACACTCTGTCAGTTTTATGACTTTATGTCTTAAAGCCTTGGCCACTATAATAGAATGTGAGGTGAGGATAAGACTTGCCAGACAGTGAGCCATTCCAGCCGGTAATTATGGTACGAGACCGTGGGATCCCAGTCTGGTTGAAAACCATTAATTTTCCAATTTGTCTCATGAAAAGGCAGAGGATTGGGCACAGTGAATCTAGCCAATGTTTATTTTATGAGCGTTTGTGTAACTGTTTGCCTGCTGTAGGAACACTATGATCTGAAGTATGCTCACACATTTGAGATGAATGCTTATAACAATGCCGAAAGCGTGATCAAAGGAAGATTTATCTAATTTCTATTGTGTTGGGTGTAATTAGGTAGATAAGTTGAAAGAATGGCTAGACTGTCATTTTCCCCTTTGTCAGAGAGGAACTTTATCAGCGTATACGTGGGCTAGTGAATATCCTCACTAAGCTTTCTAAACAGCAGCTTACGCAGAGCTGTCGCCATGTTATCTTCTTCACAGCTCAACACAACAATAATGAAGGGTGTAGTTTAAAATGCTTTCAAGTGTACATTTCTTTAATATGCCAGTGAAGTTCACTTATAAATAAGCCTAAAAGAGGCTTTCAATCCTCTGGTGTTCTTTTCATATAGGAGTAAATGCAGATGTGATTTAAATATGCACACAAAAAAGCAATTTAAGGTTAATTAAATCCGACCTCCATCTGCATGTAATGAATGCAAATGCTATATGAGGGAAAGGACATGTTAATGTTATTTTGGTTGCTTAGTTATTAAAAATGTCAATTTTCAAACTGAAAACTCAAACAGTTGTAGTCTCGCACTATTTGTAAACAGGACTATTCATGAGGAGAAACACAAAAGGTGGTTTCATAAACATCTGTGGACTCTTATTGCTTTTTGTTAATTCTGAGTATGATCGAACGGATAGATTCGGGTTTGTTTACATTCTCAGTCATCCCTGTTTTACCTGCAGGGACATTCCTTGTTATTTGTAGTACGGGGCTGATAAGCAAATAGATTTGTAACATTCATCAACCCCTCCATCATATGAGTCACAACAGCAGAAAACAATCATCACAACGTGATCTTAATCAAACATACTGGTTTAAACCAACACTGTAGGCTGTTTTATATCAAATGTGGCTGTTTTGTATTAATTTTATTTGTATATGTTTTTTAAGGAGTTAATTTGAAGTTAAAAACACATTTTGTGAGGATGAATACAGTAGCTCTATATATATATATATATATATATATATATATATATATATATATATATATATATTGCTGTCACAGAACAGAAGTCTGATACTGTAAAATTACTTTCCCCAACTTCAAAGTGACTGGCTTAACTGACCCTGTCATCAGTTATTTCCTGCTGATAAGGTAATTCAGTGATTCAGCAACAACTAATGAGACATGAAGCCAAGGGATGTCTTCAGACTCCAAACAAATATGTCAGAACTGTCTGGTAGGAACACCCCTATTTGTGATTGCTGTGCCAACTGAAATAACTACCTTCATTTATCTCTTTCTCCCACAGCGCATATCAGGATAAGCCTTCTTCTTTAGAATTCATGCATCAACCAAATCCTCAAGAATAGGTGGCAGGTGATTGTAATTACTCAGGTAAGACTTGATCTTAAAATACAGAACTCCAATTATCTCATTATCTCTCATGGTCATTATAAATTCTACTTTTTACATATTAAGTTTATTACATATTAACTATGTACTTTGTATACAAATCTATGTCATTGCCTATTATATAAAAAGTTATATGTTAGTAGAAATATGATCAGTTGAGAAAGCTAGAGTATACAATCTTCATTCTTTGAAAAGGTCCCACCTCAGTTTTACTTAAAGGGGTCATATGTTGCCATTTCAATTTTTCCTTTCTCTGGACTGTTACAAGCTCTTGGTGCATAAAGAAGATCTGTAAAGTCGCAAAGACTGAAGTACAAAATGTTGAAGATAATGTATTTTTTTAAACCCTAAACCACATAATCACATTTCATTACACCAAATACACAAAATAATGTTCTTTATAGCAATGTCATTTGACCCAGTAGTTATAAGTGAACACAAAGGAGAAATCAGTCCAGAACTGTCTTTAGAAGCAAGTCTTGAAAAATGAAAATCTTTCAGTTTTCAATCTGTGAATTATCCAACCCAGGCTCATTGGAAAAACATGTATTGTAGCAACATTTCTGGAAAATCATATTACGTTGTTTCTTGCACAATTCAGGACACATTCAAAGTGAAATGTCCAGTGTGTAGTTCTAAAAGTGAGCTCAGTTTTATTTGAAACAGATAAATGTAAATCTGGCGACATTTTATTATGTTGGTTGTTGTATGTATTGCATCAGTTATTAAATAACCGATAGGAATAAAATGTCTGGTGAGTGGTGCCCAAAGTTTGGTTTGAAAATAATGTACCACCTGCTTTAAACCCTACCTTAAACTTTCCAATGGTGTTAACAAAAGTAAACCTGGGATAAATACGCAATACAAATATTAGCAAAATAGCCAAAATGAATGACAAATAATGAATGACTGTCAATGGAGAAAGATGTTTTTAATATCCTTTGTTGATCCTGGATCAACATTTAAATCAACCAATCACAACTCTCTGAAGTCATCAGTATGTGCAGACCAAACAATGCTCAATCCATTTCAACCATTCCCTTGTTTTAATCCAAACAGTCCAACAACAGGTACAATTTTCCATCAGACTTCTTTGGCTTCCCCCTCTCTGTAACCAAAAGTATACCATAACCTTTAAAGCACACATGCAGACACCTGATGCCTCTATATCCATTTATTAAAGAAAGACATTCTAGGACTAATCTGTTAATACTGGTTTCATTTATGGAAATGTCACCTTTGTCTCTAAATTTTAAATTCAATGCTTTATGTAATGCCTATTATAACTGAATGTAAAACTATTTGCATTGGACATTCCTTGTTTGTTTATTACCCAAATGACCATAGTTAGATTTTTTTCTTATTGTTTTCTTATCACAGTATAGCGCAAACACATGCAATCACAGACAATGCACAGAGCTGTTGTGCCGAGGCCGTGTTGAAGACAGCCTAGAAATGCATTATGCATCAGCAATGTTCGCTGAATTAAAGAGGCAAGGAATCAAGCGGTGCACTGTGTCTCAGTTCACATAGATCACCTTAGCTTATTCTCACAGGCGTGTAATTTCCTCCTTGATGAAACACAAAATTAAATATGTGGCCCTGAGAGCAAATGAAAAAGAAATGGATGAGAACAGATATAAGCGCAGACAAGTGCCACTTGGAAGGAGCTACCCACAACACACAGCATAGTGCTAGACTTAAAGTGTTGATCTATCCGTATGATTGAGGGGTTATCTAGCCCTCTTGGCACAGCACAAACTGCACAACTATGGCCAGTTGCATAAACATAGGCACTATGTTAAGAATGTGTCTTTCAAACTAGTTAGATCAACTAGCAGTTAGCCAAGGGGTAATCAGACTTACTTTTTAGATTCACATTAGACCTATCTACTTTTTTGTAACTGACTTTAAAAAGTTATGACCAGTCTTGAAGAAAATAATTACTAACTTTTTAGACTAGTCTAAGCAGTTTATGCAACCCGCCCCTGATGTAGAGTGCTAAGAGGCATCATTACATTCACTTTATCAGATGCAGACAGCATTGATGTGTATCCTAGTGGAGTACTATCTAAGAGAACACCTTTTAGGTGGAAAAAGGGAGGTGAATGTTCAAAGCCTCATTATGTAAACACATTCTGGCTTAAACGCTTGGACTGTTAAATGTTTCTTAAGCAGACATACCAGTCCGGTATGTGCTTTTAATTTATGCTCTGCACCTAGAGATGAGCATGGTCTGCAATTAGAATTAATCCAGAGGCAAACTGGAGTTGGTGAAAATGAAAATAACAACGACATAGTTGAAAGGGCTCCAAGACTGAAAGCTTATAATGAATTCATTTTTAAAAGACACTTTTAGTTGGAACACTCATTTGTATGGTAAGACAATAAAATGAATTATCATACAACGTGACAGTTCATAAAAAAGTAAAAATGTCACTTTAAACTTGTATGAATTAATTTCAACAGTTAGAACACCAAAGGATTAAACATACTTTCTTAGCTACTTTTTTCCCATACAATGGAAGTTGAAGGGGACTAGGCACTGCTAATCTCCAAAAAGCATCAGCAAAGTGATCCACATGACTTGTGCACTATATTCAAATCTACTGGAGCAATAGTGTTAGAAAAAAGAAAAAGAAAAGACAACTAGGCATTCTTAGACAAAATTGCCCTGAAAATCTTGCTTGACTGTGGTCACCATTCATTTTAATTGTATGGAAAAAAGCTGGAAGGACATTCTGTATCCTAACATCTTTATGTCATATGCGTTTTGAATAACAGAAATGTCAATTTTGAACGAGTTATTCCTTTAAGGGGGCATAACACACACAGTTTCACCCAATCTCATGTTAATCTTGAGTACATATGGAGTAGTAATGCATGCTTCATATCTCCAAAAAGTCTTTAGGTTTATCATATAAAAGAAAACTACAGCTTTACAAAAAAAGCAGAGCTCCTGGAGACATGCATTTATATATATATATATATATATATATATATATATATATATATATTTGCACATCCTAACCCTAACACTGTTTACATAATGCTGGGTTCTTTACAAACAAACAAAGTTATCTTTACCTTACAGCCAAAAACACACTGGAGACATTCTTCCTGAGAAAGTCCCGTTCACTCTGGTCGATGCCTGCACGGGTGTGTTTTTCCGGGAGAAATACCCATTCTAGGACTTCCACCCTTGTCTACGTCATGTAGAGTCACGATCGAAAAAAAAACCTCTACAGAACTTGTACGAACCCGGAAGTACGATTTTTGGCACAGAAATACTCTGTCAAACATCCAAATTGTTTTTTGAAACTTTGTCCATGCTTAGCATGAGAATACAACTCTTTAACAGTGTAAACAACTCTGAATGCATGAAACAGCATTGTACACTCCAAATCATAAAGATTTCTACTTTCTCTACTGCTATAATTATTAAGCCGAACATGAAACAAACTGGAAGGCATTATCTCAGTGGTTGTACAGCCTAGAAGATTTTCTTTCTTTCTTTCCTTATTTCTTTTTTTCTGTATCATTGATGGAATGATAACTTTGTGGATTCTCAGAGACTGGGCTCATATGAAAAGGAGTTCTCAAAATGACTCCGTGGCAGCTGTTATCTGTGTTGCCATAGTAACCAATAAAGCCAGAGGTCTTCAATTTTTTGTTCCTCTTATGAAACCTTTTATTATGTCTTGTATGTATATGTGTGAATAGAATTTGAAATATAATTAATTTATGTATTTACTTATTTTGCTGCATCCCTCAGCAGTAATATTATTTTACCATTTGATTACAGTAATAGAAGGTATAACATACTGTATATATCAGTAACAGTAACCTTCAAGAATCGGCTTAAAACCCATCTCTTCTATCTTTATTTGACCCTCTAACTTTAGCCCTCACTGTTCTAATTCTATTCTTAAAAAAAGAATAGAATAGAATTCTAATCTTTTTGTATTCTATTTTCTTTTTTTTAATTATACAATTATATATAATAAAAAAACTCTAACACTAACTTGCTCTATTCTTTTTCTATTCTATGTGTTTTCTTTTATTTATTATATTATTTAAAAGCCCTTGCTACATGTATTGCGTTTAAGCTAACTGAGACTTGTTGTAGCACTTATATATCATTGCTCTTTTGTTGTATTTTAATTGCTTCCATTGTCCTCATTTGTAAGTCGCTTTGGATAAAAGCATCTGCTAAATGACTAAATGTAAATGTAAATGTAACAGTATACAATAAGGTCCCATAGTTAATGATAGTTATTACATCATAACATTCACTAACAATGAGTAATACATTTGTTGCAATGTTTATTCATCTTTATTTAAATTATTAACAGATGCAACTTTTACATTTTACTAATGTATAAATGTTGAAATTAACATGAACTAAGATTAAAATATCTCATGTTGTTAACTGAGATTAATAAATGGAATCTTAATGTAAAGCGATGCATACATCACACATACATTTAAGTTCCTTTTATGAAGCCAGGATTATTTTAGCCAGGATAATTTTATTGTGTCTTGTGTGTGTGTGTGTGTGTGTGTGTGTGTGTGTGTGAAAGGAATTTTAATCTGCATATATCAGCAATAACATTCATCTAACATCAATCTATTCGAAAACATAATAAATTATATCATATATTAGATGACAAACACATCACAAACACAATTATACAACTCTGATCAGCATAAAAAAACGATATTTATCTTACAAACATGTTAGTAGCAGAGATAAGAATCAACAAGCAACTAGGTGGTGATTCATGTCAGTGACATGTTGTTCTCCCTCAGTGTCTAATGGGAGTGTTGTTAGATTGGAGGAGGGTCCTGCAGAGTCTTGTATGCACAGCTGTAGGGGTACGTCCTTTCTTTCTTTTGTGATGTCCAGTCACCAAGGCCAGAGCTAAAATTACTACAGATGCAAACCAATTATCGACCCTTCACAATTCTACACAGGTTCTCTGTTTGGCAGCTGTTTCGAGAGCTGTGATGGACAAAAGAAAAAGAGATGTATTTTGCCCGGATCCTTTGGATTGGAGTATGCAGGTCACGAATAAGAATCAAATCTCACAGATCCATGCTACTGCACTTCAAGAACTCTCCAGCGGCTCAGGTGTTTAGTGGTACAAGACTGTGTACGTGGAATTGCAGATGTGATTTCAAAGCAAATTTATGAGAAGGCAGGGCTGCTCGAAAATCTTTAGACTAAATCACTTTTAATTAGGCAAGGAAAAAGCATAAGTTGCCTAAATACATATTTTACTGGAAGAACACAGATGCTTTTGTCAATAGATTTATAGACTGCTGTTCTGTTGTAGTGCTTGATATGGATTAAGAGTTTTAACACTGTTTCCTGTTGAGAGATTATTAGCAATCAATCAGATCCAGCTCTTTTTGATTTGTGATTCAAATATCTGACATTAAAGGATTTTTTTTCAAGTTATTAACAGACCTAATGTCTATAATGTACAACATTTGTGGCATGCAGATCATTATCAAGGATAATGTATTTTTGTATTAAATGAGAAGCCAATGTGTTTATAGTAATTACAGTTTCAAGCAAGTGGGCAGCACAGTGAATAGGCATAATAAAATATGCTATCATACTGTTTAGAAAGTTTATCAGTCCCTTACCAACCCTGTATGTGCACAGTTTTATCTCATGTCATCATGTCACCAACTAAAACAAATCTTTTTTGCTTTTGTTTGGCATCTACCCGGAAGGTACATGAAAAAGAGTGATGTAATAATCTGTAAAACACTATTTGCACAGAAAATAAATGCACCCCTTTCATGATGATTATTGTACATGCATTTATACATGTTAAAGGAATTGATATTATGCAACAAATGCTAACTTCACAATAATTTGAAGGTAACCAAGAATACACCTTCGTTGTGATATACAAGCTTGCCGTTGTTTTTTAGAAAGGGGTTTAAGCAGACAGCATGGTTGGTGAAGTCTATATGTCAAGTCTGAGAAGTCTGTTTATTCAGTGTAGACATGATATTTTGATTTAAAATATTGGGGATAAACAAACAAACAAACGTGCATAAATTAATAGTTCACAATAAGATCTTTATGCATTTATAAAACAGATATAGCATGAATTTCTATTTCATGCTGACTTATATGTGGTGTTTTGCCTTGTAACACAACATTCAGTGTCACTAAATTCCATTGTATAGACAAAAACAAAATCTTTTGAGTTTATGACAAGAAAGAAATGCATGCAGAATGTGAACTATACCTTTATGATATGATTGTTAAACCTGCTTGCCACCTTGAATACTTGAATTTTTTATTATGCTTGCTAAACATTACGGTGATTATTGGCTACTATTATGCGGGCTTTTAAGTGAAGTACATCTGAATAGAATGAAATACATCTGAATTATTCATAGTTTCAGTTTGAAGTTTTAGCAGTTCTTATAAGGAAACATTTATCATGTAGTTATCCTTTTGTTGCAGTAAAAACAGAACAATGCTATGTTAAAATATCATGGTTATATGTGAAGGGGAAAGTTTAGTGAGAGACGTTAAACAGGTTTCTATTCAATTGACTCTGACTCATTAATGAACTCGGTAAATGTCACTGTGGAGGTCCAGATTAATAAAAAACCACAGACAGCCGAATACAAGAAAATGACTGGTAGATATCCTACCGGCCACTAAGAGTCAAATGCAAAGTTCCGATGAGCTAAATTACACTATTATTGATCGCTAGCAGTAAAATTACACTGTAATTGCTTCAGCTTGCCTATTACAAGAAACTGTTAAAGATGGAGTAAATCCTACTCACAACATAAAAGGTATCATGGCACTAAATGACAGACATGTGAAAGTAATTTGTGGGATAGTTAGCTCCCTGCTGAGATGTATCTAAATGCAGCATTCAGGGCAGAAAAAGATTTGGGGTTTTAAAACATGTAATACTGCACTTTGCCAGGGAAATTAAAACTTTCCATACTAAGAAACAAAATAAAAGTATCATAGAAATAAGAATTATGGAAATGAGTCCCATCTGAAATAAAAGTAGCTACATGGTGGTGAGTAAAATGTGTGAAACGCTGTTGACAGCATAAGGAGTCCATCTTATGACATTATTGCATTCATTACGGTTTCTGTTGACAGTGGTGTGATACTGAACCAGACAAACCTGATACTGTAAGTCACAGTGCACCTTTAAATAGCAGCTACTTATTGCAGATGTTGTTGTTATGATAAGAATCACCAAATGACAATTCAATTATTTTAACAAATTGTGGCGATATTATATAATCATACCCTAAATTATAATTTTTCAGTACAAAGCAGCTCTATTAGCTGAAATAGTTTATTTGTCTAGTGTCATGTGTGTGTTTATCAGGGCAGGGCAGAAAAAGCCATTTGAAACAGAAAGTGGCTCCGGTAAATAGTTGCTGAAACAGAAAAAGGCAGAGGTCCAGCACAACTGCCACTGCCAAAATAATACCAGTGACTCATGGTTGCCTTCAAGCCATGCTGCCATTCTCTTCTCTGTTTCAACATGCAGTCTAGCCATGCACTTTAATTAAAAACACTATATATAGAGAGACCTCACAATCTCTTCTAAGTGAAAGTTGTGATTTTCTTCAGATCACTCTTTGATGCTGTTAGTGCTGTAAAAGAAATGTATACCTTTCTTTACCTATTTGATGGAGGGTGACACATTTACAGAAGCATGTTTCTGCCATGGAAATAAAAAAGTAAAAAATGAAATTGCAACTCTTTTTTTTTTCATTTTCAGACTTTTTTTCTTTATATCTCACAATTGAAAAATTAACAATTGTGAGATATAAAGTCAGAGTTCTGACTTTTCCCCCCTGCAATTACATCTTACAATTCAGACTTTTTTTGTTTACATCTCTCAATTCTTTCTTTCTTTCTTTCTTTCTTTCTTTCTTTCTTTCTTTCTTCTATCTACTAAATATCTTTTTTTAAAGGACTTTCTTAAAGGACTAAGTTCATTAAGTTGGTCTTTTTAAGAATTACATTATTTAAATCAAGGTTTCATTTTCGTTAACATATCTAGACAGTATCACCCTGATGTTTTTTTTCACACCCCAGAAATATCAAAAGAAATTAATTCAGAAATAAACATATGCTCAACATACTGAAGAAGAGGTATATTCAGCTGTATGTATTGATTCCATTTTCTATGTATTTTTAAATATATGAACAAATCTGAATAATAAAAAGTGTCATATCACTGACACAGGAACTATAAGGAGAGTAAGTTGCCTGTTTAAGGGTTAAGCAGGAGATCTCCAGTAAAAGAGTACTGGAGTGACTTCAGCAGATGTTTGCAGGCTTTTTCCCTCACAGAGTGGAATGGAAGCTGTTTAATACATGCAACGTGGGAGAGGGATCTGCAAACTCTAATGCAGTATTCATGCGCAACGTGAATAAAAAATCTGCCTAGCTGAAACAATAGCCAGCAAATCCCTTGAAAACGGCTCTGTTGTCCAAACCAAGTAAAGTGTGGGCGCCTCGACCTCTCGGCCAACACAAACCCTCCTGGATTGGTATTCAGGCAACACACTTCATGTTTTAAAACAAGTGTTGGGTATTGCAGTGCCAAGACTGGCCATCGGCTTTCTCTGTGGAGCTACAGCAGAATGCCAATTTAAACACAGTGGTGCAGCAGTAATATTCGCAGCACTTAGGTCTTGTAGAGCTGAGTGACTGCAGGATGGATTGCGTTATGTAACCATGGCCCGTTACAGTCTGTTTGCATCAACCAAAACAGACAGCAACAGTTTTGAAAGGAGCAGAATGCAAAATTATACTTCACAAACAGTAAAATGAATCCTTTGTGTGAGCACACGGCAGGATGCGCCACATCTACTGCTCATCCATATGGCTAACACATGTTCTTTCCTGTTGCTGTCACTCTCTCCATTTTTTTTCTTGGAAAGGGGATCCATACCAGCAGCCCCAGCTATATCTGTCTGTTTGGCAAAGCTATATTGTAGCTGCAGAGCAGTGCCTTGATCTAAACTCCACCACTATGAGCTGAGAACCACCTTTATTCCATTTGGCAAAGGCCTGTATGCATACACATACTCTAACCGCAAAAAAAGGAACACTGTAAAACACCCCCACAGTGTTAGGTAGTGGAGGAGACGTGAAATGTGTTATGGTAATCCTAACAACTGCAAACCCATCTTTTGCTAAATACGCTATTGATTGAAGCCCATTGATTTGTGCACATGTGTGTGTGAGCATATGTGTCTGGGTATGTGTAAACAGCTGCTCTTGTGACACATTGGTATCCCTGCCAATATCTGTCAGTATGGAGCTCTGAAAATAAATCCTATATGCTTTCAGCTGTCTCAGCCCACACAGAGGAAATTTGAAATCACATAGCAGTTTTAGATAAGAAAGCCACACAGCCTCGATTCCTGCCAGATACGTCAGCCAAAAACTGCCCGGGCTACAGATGCTGTCCATACTTGCCCCTTTGTTGCATCTATATCAATATTTAGGGAAGGTGTTGGCTGGTTTTGTAGCATTAAGTACGAGAGATGCAAAGTAAATGGCTGAAGAATAAAAGTGTACTGTATGAACATTGTTCATTTAGCAGCAACAGGTGATGGTTTCAACTTTGCCTTTAAATATACCTTATGTAGAAGTAATAGTGTCAGTTGCATATTTTAATCCATATCTATTGATTGATTCATGATCATTTGACCTTTTTGTGATAAGAAATGCTGGTTTAGGGTGTAAAATGAAATTTGGCATTACTCCACCAAATCTGAATTTTTATGAATTAATATTTTGAGGAAAATTTTTGCAAATAATGATTACGATGTGTACACACATTTATTCAAAGTATAGGAATATATTCAATTATACAATTCTGAGAGATTTGTGAGATATAAGCGATATTTGTGAGATATAAATTCAATTGCAAGGTATAAATTCGCATTTATGAAAAAAGAAAAGTCAGATTTGTGAGATATACACTTGCGTCACTCGGAATGGCAAAAAAAAAAAAAAGGCTTGAAATTGTTAATTTATATCACAACTTTTCTTACCAGTATTGCTAATTTATATTTCTAAAATCTGACTTTAGATCTCTGGCTTTCATTTTCTGAACTGCGAGAAAAAAACATCAGAATTCTGACATAAAAAATTACATTTTATTTTTTATCCCATGGTGGAAATAAGCCTTCATATATTTGTCATTGACCTCACACAAAAAAGTTATTCATGCCTACTTTCTTTTTTGCTGTGACTTGCTTGTGACTTGTTTCGAAATTGACCCTGACCTCAAATTCAATGTTTATTTGGACAAATACAGACACACACACACACACACACACACACACAAACCTCCATCTCTGCTACTTCATTCATAAAGGAGTCTTTTGCACCTGCAAATCCTTTGACACAATGTAACTGACTGACAAAGAGGTGAAGCCTTCAATCTCATTGAGGCAACTGACATCCAATGAGGCTCCCACACAAAAAGAAGAAGAAAATAAGATTCTTTAAGGGCATCCAGTGGAACCATAGAAGGAAACTTAAAAGAGAGACAAAAAAGATAGGGAGGGAATACGTCAGAGAGCAAGAGTGTGTTTGAGAGTAAGACACAGGCAGGCCATGCCTAAAGAAACTCACCAGCCTTCACCAAACACAAGATTTCACCAAACAAAGAAAATGTGGCTGCTAAAAGTTCATCTGAGTCACAGATACATTCATTAAAATGACAGTTATGTGTTCAGTTAAGCTAACACTCCTCTTCAGAAGCTTTCAACTGTGGTTTTATGCCATGAATAAACTTAATAGAAATCATTCTCAGGAACTGTTTGCTTTGTCGGACCTACCTGATTTGGAAGAGGAATTGTGGATAAAATATACTAAAACTTCTTTTTTATTAATGTGATAATGATAGTCATCCACATTACAAGTACTTATCAAATGTAGGTCATTTAATGCTTCTTAATATTCACTGTTAAGGGAATTAACACAGGGCTAGTCAAATCAAGTTACCTTTGTTTATATATAGCGCTAACACAATTCTAAGCAGGAAATAATCATGCCAAGTCTTGAAATATGAGACAAATTCAAATTCACAAGCAAAGCAACTCTTCAAAGACAATAGTGTCATTTTCTCAAGTCCCTTCAGGGCTGATTCTTTTCAGTTCAATAACTGTTTAATTAATTATGAAATCAACAATGAAACAAGTTCAGTTTAGCTTTAAGCAACTCTACAAAAGCACATTTTTGATAACAGTTTTGAGTTGAGTTTAATGACATCACATTTTCAAAATCCATCCAGTATTTGTATCAACTATCAAATTCTGAATCAGAATCTGAATGGACTGAAATAACTACGTTTTGAATCGTAACTGCACTATTTCTTTCATTTAGCCCCTGTCCATGTGATACACCACCTCTCTCAAAACAGTGGAACGAAGACTTTGTCAGACGCCTGTAATATGACTCATCTGGACCGGCCCTCCCTCTGTAAATGAAAGCGCTATGAAGGAAATGAAACCTCCACAGCAATAAGATGGTGAGCTCTGTAGGCCTTTATCTGATAATCGCTTCTATTATCCAGACTATGGATAGTGCGGTAAGTCTAATTTGAAATGATAGTCCATGTGGTGTGAACAAAGATGAGCTGACACCTGGAATTTCACCATAGTCATGGCTGTTGTATTACTTTGAATAAAGCTATTGATTTGGAACGAGCTCTTACAATGATGCTCCTATAGGACTTGGAATAGAATTTGTGGGCGAACTCTGTAAAAATGTAGCAAGTGATTAATTCTGTTAAACTACACATACATTGGAAGCGCAGGAAAGCATATATTATGATGATAACACCAAAAACACATTCTCAAAGACTATTAGACACATACATATCGTGTGGTAATGTGACCCCAGACTCCCAGAGGTCCCCTGGGGGTGTGTGGGAAAAAAGTCTAATGTCGGATTTGACAGTTCTGACATTTGTAGGCAGATAACGACTTCAGCACTTACAGTATGCATAACTGACTGATAACCATTTTCCTCCAAAATTGTGCTGGTATGTGAGTCAAGTTTGGGGCTTGTTACATTTTTTTTATGTTTTTGTAGGAAATCTCTTATATTATTATATTATTAGTATGTCATTTCATAAAAAAATACAGTATAACAGTAATAAAAATACAGTAATACTGTTTATATTTTTGTGAAACAACTGTTTTCTATTTTAATTTTGAAATCTAATTTATTACTGTACTATTCAGCAGCGATTAGTCTTCACAATCTTCAGTGTCACATGATACTTCATAAATCATTTTAATAACATTTCTTATTATTATCAATGTTGAAACCAGTTGTGCTGCTTAATATTTTTGTAGAAAATGTGAAACTTTTTTTCAGGATTCTTTGATGAATAAAAGGTAAAAAATAAAAGCACTTATTTGAACATTATAGTTGTATATTATATAACATTATAATTGTAACATTATAAATGATTTTGCTGTCAATGTTGATCAATTTAATGCAACCTAACTGAATGAAAATATTAATTTATTTTTTACTTTTAATGGTAGTTTTTTTGTATACACGAAATTGTTTTAAGTCTGTAAAATATGTCTATCCCTTGACTGCACTTCAATAATTGGGTGAACATGTTTTAATTGAAAACAAATTCAAATTTTAAAGGAGCACTAACTGTTTAAAAGAATTAGATTATTATTATTATGTTAAGTTATATTACTTAAAATAAAATGCAAAATAAATCAATAAAAATAAATTACTCATCCACCCTCAAGTCGTTCCAAACCTTTATGACTTTATTTCTGCCGTGAAGCACTTTAAGACTCTTTACTTAACTCACTCAAAATAAGTTTTTAACCAAATTATGCTGTCTGCTACTGAAACTCAAGGAGGTAGATGATTGAAATGTGTTTACCTGATATGACTACGCTGAGCATTGAGTATTAAGTTATTACTGATGTTACATTTATTGCGCATTTCATTCATGCCGGTTTGAAATGAATACTGCATTCACCTAAATCCTTCTGGGGTTTAAACTACATGGGATTTTTACTACAACATAAACTCATATTTCTAAAGGGTATCTAGGGAGAGGCCCGTTTCTATTTGAACAAGACACAATCACTCAATAGAGACTAACATGACAAGTCAGTAGTTGCACATTATGTATTTTCTCAGCCCCGCTCACCAACCCGCACATGTCATCAGTTCAGCCCTCTGCTACTTAACTAGAATGATTTAATGTCCATATCCTTTTCACAGCCGCACTATGATTGTCCACTGTGAGAAATGACTCTAGTCTCCTTTTATAAGGTTAAGACAAACAGTGAAAGGGCAATACCTGGGAACGGGCCGATGAGTTTGGGAAAGACAGAAGGCCTTATCTCAGTTTGGTTGGATTTATCATATCTGCTCTGGTAATCCTTAACACAAAGCCTGGATGAGTGCTGTCTTTGTGTGTGTCAGAATAGCAGGCTTGCAGTACAAGCCTTGGCGTGTATTTTCTTCTTTCTCTTTTTTTTTCTTTGTTCAGCAGTAACACTGTGGCAGGTACGGAATCTTAAGTTACAGTGAGGATATCTTCTGACAACATGGAGGTGCTGAGGGTCCTGGGTGGGGTGGGCCGGAAGGTTCATGTGGAGCATAACAATAATGTGCATCTACAGGGCTGCATCTTAAAACCTTCAAATAAGATAAATGTATGCAAGAAGCAATACTGCATATTAAGACTTGTCATATTTGATGCCAAATTTCTAAGGTCAGTAAATTATCAACATGATCAAAACTTCTGAAAAACCTGTTGTATACAACCTACTACACGCTTTTAATTACCACTTCAAATGTTGTGGTATTTTTGGTATTTTGTGTCTTTTTGGTATTTTGTGAAATCTTTACTGATCTTCATTAGGTAAATGTATTATAACTTTCATATTGTTAGTAATATTTTAAGACAAACACTTACTGGATTGAAGTAGTTTCGGTTTACTTATCCATATACATTTGTAAATAAAAGTTAAAATGTGAGTATTAAATATAATTAATCAGGTTTTTGAGGAATCTCTCAGTCGCCAAAATATGTTTTGGCCCCAAAATAAAAAACTACAATGCCTTGATCATAAAAATAAGCATTTGATATCATCTTTCTAAGACATACTGTTGGGAGATAAAAAGTGACAAATTATGTTTATATGCATTTTATGTAATTGCATGTTATAAAGATCTCATTGGTTTACATTCCAAAAATTTCATTCAAATTCTTTTATCTTTAGTCATATAAATATAAACTGTACCAAACCCCCCTCCCAGTTTGAATAAAGCTGAGCTGTTTTCATTTATTATATTATACCCAACATATTCGTAGATATGATATTTTTTTTTACATTTAAATAAACAAAATAACAGTTTAGTTTAAAGTTTCATTAAACTGTTCCATGAAAAAACACACACAAAAAAACATGTAACTTATTTTAAGTACAAACAAATAAAAAAACATGAAAAAAATCTTCCAGTGCAGCATGACAAAATTCATTTATATTCATAATACACTCTCCCTGTATCATAAGACACTGTCTGAGTATTTTGCTTCTCAAGTAACTGACAAAGTTTAATGACTTCCAAATATTTTTAGTAGAAGAAAAAGTAAAAAAAAAAATTATGCTGAAACTAAGAAAAATATGAGAGTAGCATATAAATACTTACATTTGCTTAAATATGATAAGGGGAAAAATGAATGTACATTGCAGCATGTATCTGCACTACTCAACAGTGGGAGAATGTGTGATATTTAAATACTCAAATATTTTCAGTCATTCAAAGCTGCTTTAAGTATGACAAAGCTACTCAGAGCAAATGTCTGAGACCTTATGTTAAAGTGTGCTAAAAGAACAAAAGAGCCACAGGTGCAAGCTCACTTTACACCTTGACCTGGTTTGTCAGCTTGTCTGCTGAATTAGTACCACTGCAAAGTGCAGTGTCAAAAGCAGCAAATCTGAGCTGACAAGAGGGAGATTAAGGGCCACAGGTTGGAGAACAATCACTACACACTTCTGATATTTAGAAAATTCTCTAAAACACAAAGTTATTTTACACAAACGGTTTCCTTTCATACCTATTATAAAATTAATATCTTATGACTAAATGGGCTTAGATTGTAATCAGATATGTTGAGTATGCATGTTTTGTGTATGTGCACATGTGTGTTATTATTTGTTGCTCTTCGGGTCTTTGAATCTGAGCAAGGTGTGACAGCAGTGCAGCTGTTAAAAGATGATATCACTCTTTAGTTCTGACTTTGTGTGTTTATTTTGTGTGTGTGCGTGTAGACATAAATGCACCTGGGGGTGTCCATGCTTGCAAACCTTCTGAAAACCTCAAAGCTGTTCTGGCTGAGACACAGAATACCTGCATCATTGTCACTTCAGCACCTTTGGCAGGCAGGAGTCAGTGGATGGGGAGAATAAGTCATTTGTCAGAATGGGGCAAGTTGAAACTACAACCCCATTTTGTTCCACTAGAGCAAGTTATGGATTTAGTTAATGAGAAGAGACAAGGTCTTATACATTTCTTAAGCACACACATATTCACATGCATACATTGACCTGGCTGTTCACACACACACACACACGCACGCACGCACACACACACGCACGCACAATGGCCACAATACTTGCTATAATGCAGCCAAGTGGAAAGTAAGAGAGAAAAGCTTTGCCATCAGTCTACATTATTCAAATAATGTAGATGGGGACCAGTGAAGTGAGAGGGTGAATATCACATTGCCTCTGACACATTAAAGGACAATGATCATTCATCATAAAGTTTCTGGGGGTTGATGTGTCAAGAAGCAAGTTTATTTGGACAGCCTCTGTCTAGTGAAATATGATCCTGTATGTCTGAAGAAGTTATGAAATTGGGTCCAGAATATAAAATCTGGCACTAGATGGTAAAACATAAATTCTTTAATGACAAATGACCAGGCCCAGTCAGAATTTATGTTTAAGCATTGTGTTTTTTGTGGAAAAATGTGCTAAATTAATGTCAAATGTTATAAATACAGTATTACAATGTGCTTGCTACTAATAAAGTAAGCTATACATTATATTGGCTAGGACAGTTAAGGTCGGTAAATATTTGCACTTATAATCAAAATGTTCAAAATGACATTTGCATGTACAATTTACTATTTTATATAAACTATATTCACATTTAGCCTGTGGCAAATGCTTATTAAAGAGACAGTCACAGGAAAAAAAGAAGTTGCCAAATAGTTAATAATCTCAAAACATATAAAAGATCTGTGATCTAATGATTATTTATGATTTTGAAGCAATAATTCGTTTTTATTATTGAGTTTTCAGTTATTCTATTGTTCATTTCAGAATTCATGCAATTTCAGCTTACCTTCTAATAGAATTAATAAAAGTGTCCTATACAGATTTGTATAACCTATACATATCCTTGTGAACAAGTAGTTGACTTGTAGTGTACTTCATACCTTAAAAGTACACTTTTAAAAACCTGCACTTTGCAGACAACATAATGTTAACTATTTATTTATTAATCATATTACAATTAACAAAGTAACAATTGAAAGGCCTCTTAAATGTACATAAAAAGAGTGCACATTCAAGACCATATGTCTTAAAAGACCTAAGTATGCGTTTAATAAATGCTCTTTGTAATAATGTCAAATTAAAGTTTAAGTAAAATAAGTATATTTTAATTCCCTGTCAGTTGGCCACACAGTTGACGTCATGTCAGTGACCGATGAATTGGAATATTTATTTGATAGACAAATCTACTTCAAGTGTAAACTAAATGAGCCAATGCACATTGGTGTGCAATTATTGCATCCAGCTGCAGCTGATCACAGTGTGAGTATAAGAAGGCAGCAGACATGCATATAAGCTTTTTGCTTCGGAGTCGAGCGACCACATTGTTTTGCTCCATCCAGTGTCTTCAAGTGACTACGAGTTCAATGCGCTCTTGGAAGTTTCTGGTGTTGGTGGTACAGCGCTTCAGCCTGTTGGGTCTTCAGGCCTTCTGGAAAAAGAGCAAACTCTCCCCAATGCAGAGGATCTCTTTTCTCAGTATGAAGTTGAATTTGGTCAAACAGACAGCACTCCTCACAGAGGAAAGAGTCAGTTCCTCTTCAGGAACTCGATCTGTGTCGAAACGCTTTGGGGGAATGCGTTTATAACGATAGTCAAAGAGCAAAGCTAAGACGAGACATCTGAAAGGCGAATCCAGATCGTTTCAGATTGTATGTTCCTCGTTACATCATGAGTGGGGATACAGATAGTCTGTGCGCGGTCTGCCTGGGATCGAGGCATGATGTTTCGGCTCTTGAGGGAGCCGACTGCCTGCACTGGTAAAAGCCAGTGTGGACGCTTCGATCCCCGAGGACTCTTCTCGAGAGGGAGTCTTCGCCAGCGTTCCTTGCGGTGTCGTTCCTGCTTTCTCCGAGGCAGAGCGGTGCCTGCACTTCGCAGATAGATCTGCCGGAGGGTATGGAGACGGGCGTGTCCCTATCTCCTACCTCACCCGCCAGATCTGCCCGATCTTCGGGTTCGGAAGCCCGAGTGTTGCGATCCTTCCCCCCAAGTGACGGCCGTGAAGCACCGCCAGGGCTGACTGTGCTTCTTGCATATCTGGGGATGGGTCGAAGACAGCTCTGCATATCTCCATCCATGTTCCCTAGATCTAGAGTTCATTCTCGAGGTTCGGAAGCACGTGCAGCAGTTCCTTCCCCCTCTGTGAACTCACAGCTGCAGCTACTTATCTCCGAGGAGATTAATACTGTCTGTGTGACTAAGCAGCTCGCGTGCTGCCGAGGCAACGCGTGTATTAAATCATTTTCAGTTTTGATGTGAATCTTACCAAAACCAGACCGTCTTTAATTGTCTGATTGGTTAACTGCATTAATTCTGTGGAATTAAATTCAGTATCTATCTGAATTTGAGAAGTTAGATATGAATTATATCAACAAGGCAGACCGTGTTTACTTGTCTGATTGTTTGTTTGCATTAAATTCTGAGGAATATAATTACATTTATCTCACTCTGACAAATTAAATATACTGGAGGGGCTGCTGGGCGGGAGCCCATCAGAGCATTGCCGCCCGCACTCCCCGCGTCGGCTCTCCACCGCCTGAGATTCAACGGTGTTACTCCGATGTTAGTCAGCCCCGAGCAGGCTCTGGTTATGGAACAAGGAGTGAGAACCCTATTAGGGAAGGAGGCAATCGAGGTGGTCCCTCCTCAAGACAGGGACTCTGGGTTCTACAGCCGGTATTTTATAGTTCCAAAGAAGGATGGGGAGTTGCATCCGATCGTAGATATACGGGTCTTAAATCGATCAGTTATGAAACTGAAGTTCAAAATGCTCACGATCACGCATGTTGTAGCTCAGATCAGGTCCGAGGACTTGTTTGTCAGAATAGATCTCAAAGATGCATACTTTCACATATCCATCCTTCCACAACACAGGAAGTTTCTGAGGTTCGCTTTCGGGGGCGAACCTTACCAATATTGAGTACTTCCCTTCGGCCTTACACTCTCACCCCGCACGTTCACAAAATGTGTAGATGCGGCTCTGGTCCCTCTGCGCATGCAGGGCATCCGCATTCTCAACTATATCGATGATTGGTTGATTTTAGCTCAGTCAGAGCAGGTTGCGGCTCGGCATCGAGATGTCGTTCTCACACATATGGGGGAACTGGGTTTGAGACTGAACGCCAAGAAGAGTGTACTTTCTCCAGTTCAGAGAACCACCTATCTTGGCGTAGTGTTGGATTTGACCGAGATTCAGGCACGATTTTCCCCTGCTCGTATCGAGTCAATCCTCATCTCAGTCGAGAGAGTCAAAGAAGGCCAGTCACTCACTGTCAAACAATTTCAGAGATTGTTGGGTATGATGGCAGCTGCATCCAACGTGATACCTCTTGGCCTGCTGTACATGAGACCCCTACAGTGGTGACTCAAGACCAAGGCAATCCACTTCAAACTATCAAGGTCATGCGGCGTTGCCTCCGTGCCTTAGAAATGTGGAAGAAACCTTGGTTCTTGAATCAGGGCCTGGTGCTGGGAGCTCCTTGTCGCCGTGTAATACTAGCGATGAATGCATCCCTCACTGGTTGGGGTGCGGTCATGAGTGGCCACCCTGCCCATGGTCTGTGGAGCGGTCGCCATCTGACATGGCATACCAATTGTCTAGAGATGTTAGCAGTTTATTGTGCACTGAAGCACTTCCTCCCAGACCTAAGAGGTCACCATGTGTTGGTGCGCACCAACAACACATCGGTGGTCTCTTATATCAACCACCAGGGAGGTCTGCGTTCGCACCCTTGTACAAGCTGGCGCTCCCGATCCTTGTGTGGGCCCAGAGCTATTTGGGAAACTAAATATGGGAGCAGACATACTGTCGAGGCAGGGGCTGAGGCCCGGGGAATGGAAGCTTCACCCCGAGGTGGTGAAGCAGATATGGAGAGTTTTTTGGCAGAGCACAAGTAGACCCCTTTGAGACTCGAGACATCACAATATCCGCTTTGGTTCTCTCTAGTTCATCCAGCTCTGGGACTGGACGCTATGGTACAGGCCTGGCTGAGGCTTCGTCTGTACACCTTTCCCCCTATTGCTCTGCTCCCTGGAGATCTGTCGAGAGTACGCCAGGATGGGGTCCGTCTGTTATTAGTAGCCCCGTTCTGGCCGGGCCAAGTTTGGTTCGCAGATCTGGTCTCGCTCTTCGAGGGCTCTCCATGGGAGACACTGATCAGGACAGACCTACTCTCACAGCCGCAGGGAACGATAATTCACCCTCGCCCGGAGTTGTGGAAGCTGTGGGTGTGGCCCCTGAGGTAGCACGGTCTCTCAACCGAGGTTGTTGAGACCATCCTCCAAGCCAGAGCTCCTTCAACGAGGAAACTGTATGCCCTGAGGTGGAATCTCTTCACCTCATGGTGCAGAGACCGCCAGCTTGACCCAGCAAACTGCCCAGTTGGTACAGTTCTTGAGTTTCTACAGGCCAGGCTCTCTGCAGGGTTGACCTACGCCACGCTGAAGGTTTACGTGGCGGCTATTGCGGCCTACCATGCCCTTCTCGATGGTCAGTATTTGGGAAGATACCCCTTAGATACATGTTTCCTCCGCAGTGTGCTGAGGCTGAGACCTCCAGTACGGTCCAGTATTGCCCTGTGAGACTTGGTTGTGGTGTTAAAGGCCCTGTGCAAATCTCCGTTTGAGCCTATTCATTATATCTCAGTCAGACATATGACTCTTAAAACTGCCTTTCTGTTGGCCATTCCCTTTCAGAGGAGAGTAGGAGATTTACAGGCCCTCTCAGTGGCCCCTACCTATCCTGATTTTGCACCAGGGAAGACCAAAGTGTTCATATACCCTCGAGCGGGATATATTCCTAAGGTTCCCTCTGTCACACCACAACCTTTAGCGCTGCAGGCCTTCTGTCCTCCTCCCTTTCGGAGCCCGACCAAGAGAAGCTAAATTCTATGTGTCCAGTTCGAGCACTGGACACATACGTCCTCAGAGTTGCCCTGTGGAGAAAAACGGACCAATTGCTTGTATGCTACTGTCCCCCCAAGCAGGTTTTTCTTGCTTCTGAGCAGACTATTAGTCGTTGGATTGTTGAGACTATCAACGGCACCTATGAGTCCTCTGGTTGCCCCCGCTGTCGGGAGCCAAGGCTCACTCTACACGGGGTATGGCAGCCTCCAAGGCCTTTCTAGCAGGTGTGTCCATGCTGGACATCTGCAATGTTGCGGGACGGTCCATGCCTTCTACTTTTGCAAGATTCTATGGCTTGTACACTCCAGGTGCTTCAGTCCTCTTGTCCTAAAATGTGCTCTTCGGATACACACTAGGCAGGGGTTTGGTAGTCTGGCAGCGTTGGTACTCGTTCCCCAAAGTGTTTAGATGCAGCTCGAGTTCCTGAAGAGGAACGTCTCTAGGTTACGTATGTAACCCTAGTTCCTCGAGGGAACAAGACACTGCCTCTCGAGGCCATACCCCAGGCACCCCTGCCGGCGCTTGCTGGTACTCAAAGCTGATGCCAGCTGCGCGGCTCGTGCCTTTATAGCTTCCTGGTCGCCGGTGACGTCACGCTCTTCTATAAGACAGATTAAATATGATATTCAGAGTCTCTCACGCTAAACACGTCCACCTAAAGCGTTTCGATGCAGCTTCTCGTTCCCTCGAGGAACTAGGGTTACATACGTAACCTAGAGACATTCTCACCTGCTTGAATTTGTTCAAGGGCAGGACGGTGGTCCCACTGAAACTAATTCTGTAGCGGCACTTAAACTAGGGCTAGGGATATTGCATATGAGACTGCTTCAGCACTGGCTTCATTGCAGAGTCCTGAGGTGGTGTGGCAGTGCGGCACTCACAATTTACACCTGCCTGTCACCAAACCTTCACGCAATGGTCAAATTTTACGTTTCTCAAATCTTATGTTTGGCCCACTGGATTGTGGATGCTTATGTGTGAGTGTGACGTGACATTCAGCCAAGTATGGTGTACCATACTCAGAATTCCTGCTCTTCATTTAACCCATCCAAAGTCTACACACACAGCAGTGAACACACACACACTGTGCGGTGCCAGTGGAGCCCATCCAAAGTCTACACACACAGCAGTGAACACACACACACACAACAGCAGTTTGGGGTTCGTTGCCTTGCTCAAGGGCACTTAAGTCATGGTATTGCTGACCCGGGACTCGAACCCACAACCCTAGGGTTAGGAGACATGTTCTCTAACCACTAGGCCACGACTTATCAGGCACAGGGTGTGCTCTGCCTGTTCAGGTTACGAGCTCACTCTACTAGAAGTGTTGCATCCTCCTGGGTGCTTTCTCGGGGTGCCTCACTGACAGATATTTGTAGAGCTGAGGGATGGGTGACCCCCAACACATTCGCTAGATTGTAAAGCCTTTGTGTGGAGCCGGTTTTCCTCCTGTGTTCTCACCACAAATGGGTAGTGGCACTGAGAAGACCTGGTTAGTGTTGGCTTGTTAAAACCACTCTAGAGAGTCAATATCGTAGACCCTGTTGAGTTCTTCCCTCCCCTTTGCAGCTAGAAGGTGGAGTGTCTTTGAGAATCGGTAGAAGGCTGGGTTCCATATAAGAGACCTAAGTGGATCCCATATGTATAAAGCCCAGGGGGTCGCACACCGGATGAGAAGCGTAGCGCCGCGTCGCGCCACATCTTTAAAATTCAAACACATTATTCTCTATGAGTGTACACACACCGGCGGCGCCATTCGGCGTCTGTTCGCGGCGCCCAGCTACGACTCAGAACGCTGTTCAAATTTCTGCCACGCCACAGAGCGCCATCTGCATAGTTTTATATAAAAAAAACATCATATTTGTTTCAAATCGTTGTTCATACATTACACCAAGATACCACTGCTGCAAAATACTACTTATATTAGTTGTACAGCTTAATTAAAATGTAAACATATATAATTAAATAGTAGTGCTTTTAATATTTTATTTTTCTCTTGAGACATTTTAACATACGCGAAATATTAACGTATTGGCCAGTGTAACATTTGCCTGTGAATTAAGCTTTTATCAATTAAAATCATATATTTAAAATAATAATAATAGATGAAGCTAAAACTCACCCATCTTGCTGCAAAATTGAGCTCGCGCATATAGAATGTGCGCGTCCGGTGTGCGATACCTCGAGTTGTCCTACATGTGGCGCGACGCGGCGCTTCTCGTCCGGTGTGCGACCGCCTTTAGAGCCGGTGTTTCCCTGGCAGATTCTGCCATTTTCCAAGAATATTTCAATCACCTCAAATTTTCCATATGCACCTAAATGGATGTTCATATGTCTATTTGCTCTCGAGACCTCCTTTAGGAAGGGTGGAGCTTCCGCAGCGTCCCTGTTCCAAGTGGAACAGGTACATTTTCACAGTGTTATCCATTCTCACTGAGTGGGTAGTGCTTTGACAATGGTGAATGAAACTACTTGTTGCGAGACCTGGCCTACACCAAAAAGGGGCGCAGGCGGCTTGCACAGGGCATTGAATGGGGCAGCATCCATGGCATTTTGGTATGTAATCCCAATTCGTTGGTCACCAATGTGACACTGAGATGTTTCATTATGTTGTTATAATCATTTGTTGTTTTTTAGATAAGTACACTTGTTTTGATGTATTAACTAACATACTAAAACACATGCAAAGTAGTTGGTTACAATTTTAACATAGTGTGTTATTCAATAAAGTTCAGCCCTACTCTTTTTAAAATTATGCTGAAATGTGTGCTTCTATTTCTGAAGGGTGTTTATGTAGTGCGGAAGGATTAATAGTACAGGACTTCTTGTGTTGTTATGATATTGTATTAAAGATTGGATGATGTCATGAGCTTGCCATTCCTTAACCTTTGGTAAATTGATGCCATAGTCCACAGAATAATCAAATTAGTAAAAAATATGTACTAAAGTAACAAACATGGGGTGCATGATGTGTAGAAATTTGTGGAGATTTTGTGTGGACTGCAAATTACATTTTCTCATTTCAGGTAGCATCAGAAACTCACTGCACCCAACTGATAACGATCTGTTTATGTTTAGGATTACATGTGTTTCACAGCAGTCTTGGTGCTGCAGATTAACATTGCATTGCAGTATGAGATGCCTTAAAATGAACAGTTTGTCTTTTATGCATCATATATTCAGATGGTGGTCATTAGCAGCCTGAAACCTGGTCCTTTTCCACCATCAGACTTTCTCTTTCTCTTTCTCTGTTCTCAGATCAGTTCATTCACCTGTCAGCTCTATTGCTCTGATATTGACAAATCTGTCTCGCCTCAGCCAAACCTAAATTCTGGCCTGTAAAAAAACCGGTGAACACCCTCCTACTTTACTTTCAAAATCACCCTCATTTTAAATCAAAATTAGCCTTGCGTACATAATACATAATGCTGTCTCGCCTAACTGAGATTTAATGGAAATACTTCCTAACCTGGCAGCATGTGGAATTTTGTGGATGAAAAATGTCTATTTGGCATGCATCATAGGTGTTTTTTTTGGCAATGTGTATTTAGGCATGGCAGAAGAACATTGCTTTCATACGGAGAATCAACTGTAACAGATTAAAAGTTGTTTTAGCCAAATGATATTCATGTCTGATGTGCATTGTGAGTCTTCAGAGTGATCAGAGTGAGACACATGAGAATTGAGGGTTCAGTCGGCATCATAATGTTCATTATAGCAGTGATAACAAAGGCATGACAGCTGCAGTTTTAAATTTTTTGGCTCAAAAGATTGAGAAGTCCATCATCTCTGTGAATTCATAATTACTTTCTCTTCCTAAAAAAAAAAGTGATATTAACTGTATTAACTGTATAACTGTATATGACATATAAAATTGACCACACATGACATTCATATTTATGGTAAATGTGTATGAATTTTGTACATTCAGTCCCAATAAAGTTTAGGTAGACAGCGTAGGTCCTGGTATAAGTAGACATTATTATTTTTTTATTATTATTTATTTATTTATTTAAATCTTGCATATTCAAATTAAATCAACATACTTGTAAACTATTTACATTTTCTCATGATGTGTTAAGTTAGTTAACAAAAAAAAAAAAAAAAAAAAAAAAGTAAAATGATGTCAAAATTTACTCTCAGAATTTTTTTTTTTCTTATGTGGAACAAAAAAAAGTGTTTGTGTTTATTTATCCAAACAGTGAAATTTAGTGGGGTCCAGTGAACAAAAATGGTAAGGTTATGTTAAGGTAAAAACATTTTTTTTAACCTCACAATTCAGTAGGGAGTTTATATCTCACAATTTAGACTTTTCCTTTTAGAATTGTGAATTTATCTCACAACTGAGAATTAATCTCAGTTTTTTTTAATTGCGAGTATATCTCTCACAAATCTGTATGTATATATCTTGCAATTCTGAGCTTATATTTTGCAATGCTGACTCAGAAGCTGACTATTTTCTCAGAATTGTGGAAAATAAACTCAGAATTGTTTTCTGTACACACTCAGTCTATACAGATATGCTCAAAGATCCTATAAATAGAAAATTCCCATCTTTGCTTTATGAATCATCACTATAAAGTCATAAAAAGCACTTCAGTGTTGCTCTGACATTGTGGCAGTGAAAAGGCTAGAGCTTTACTATCTGTCAGCCATGAAATGTTTAATGAAGGATCAAGAGTTATGCAGGGAGAAGTGGGACAGTGCGTATGGGAGTTGCTTTTCCACATTTTCCGGAAGTCTGCCATCTGAATGGCATGTCTAAGCACATTCTGTGGAAAAAAACGGTGGGAAGGGGGGTATAAGACATACATTTTTATATATTCTTCAAATATGTTAAATGCAGGATATCCACACTGGGCTGCTTCTTTCACAAAACTGTCCTTATGAGAAGAAATAAGGCTTTGGCCATCAGTGCTGAAATAGATGAGCATGTAAGAAAGACTGGGTCATTGCTCAAGGATGAGTTGTGTCTATAAGGGCATGGAATGCTATAATTCTCTCTGGCAATGTTCCAGTAAATGTCATCTCAACAGAGCAGTGGAGGAGATGCTTTTTGGGGTGTAATCCAGGAAAACTCCTTTGAACATATCTGAAGGCCAATATTCCATTGGGTGTGGCAAAATGGCTCGATAACGCCACCTATACACTTTCAACGGAGTGCACCTTGAGCTACGTTTCATTTACATGTACAAAAATTGGTATACACATGTAACACACCAATACCTACAAAAAAGTATGAAATTCGACTCCAAATAGGAAGTCGGTTATTTTGAATTTTCTCTGCAAAATTGGTGTTGTTTTGCCATTTTCAGGGGTTGTACTTTAATGGTCTACGCCTAGAGATTTATTCAGATCAACACCAAACTTGGTCATTGTTATCTAAAGGCCTTTGCGATGTTAAATTGTGAAGATCTTGAGGTTTCGTAAAAGGGCGTGTCCATGGCGGCCTGACAAATTTCGATGTTTCGCCATGAAAAAGGAAGTTTCTGTAACTCAGACATACAAAATCCAATCTGCCCCAGCCTTCACATGCTAGATAAGACTTCTGCCCTTAACAGAGCTACATGCCCATATTCAGTCATAGTCATAGTGCCACCTGCTGGAAACAGGAAGTGACATGTTTTACGCTGTGACAAACAAACAAAAAAAGTATTGACATTAATGTATTTTTTGTGGTCAGTCTAATCTAAAGGCCTGTACAATGCTAAATTGTGGAGATCTTGAGTTTTTGTTAAAGGGCATGTCCATAGCGCCATGACAAAATTTTATGTCTCGCCACAGCAAGAGAAGTTGTTGTAACTCAGGCATAAAATGTTCGATCTTCCCCAAACTTCACGTTCGATAAGAGTCCTGGCCTGAACACACCTGAAGGCCAATGTTCCATTATAATGATAGCGCCACCTGCAGGCAACAGAAAGATTGGCACATATATGGAATATACTTTGATATATTCCACTTATATTTATGACTTTAAATCATAGACTGTAAAAAAATATGGACGTAGTGTCCGTGACGTCACCCATAGACTCCTCAATAGCGGTTTTGAAGCCTAACGTGTTCAGAGCGGGCCTTCGCCATCTTGGCAGCGCGTCACCGCGCGACTCTCCCGGGTAATCGGAAATGGGCAAAAAGGCGGGAGCTGATTGCTGAAGCCACGCCCACCTAGCGCGACGGCATTGTTAGCAGCGGAATTCCACCTGTCACTCAAGTGGCCACGCCCTTAATTATGCAGAACTTTAAGGCTTAATATAATTTAAACGGATGAGTTATAAAACAAATTCACACAGTTGTCATGAAGGGCAAAATTTGCAATATAGACCAAAATCATTTTTTGAACCAGGCTGTAAACATGTTTTTTTCTGCTGTAAAGTTGGGCATTTTAACATGGGGAGTCTATGGGACTGACTCTCTTCTGCAGCCAGCCTCAAGCGGCCAGTCGATGAATTACAGTTTTAGTCACTTCCTTGTTGGCTTCACGAGAGAGAGCGAGAGGTTGCCGATCGCTTTAAATGCATATTACTCACCGTTCACCTTTTTACTAAAGCCACTCACTGGTGGTGAGCCCGGGTGCGAGGGCCCGTTCATCGCTGCTTACAGCTTTAATTCATACTTGTAATGGCTAAATTGGACTTTATTGTGGGTCACATAGCTTAATTTTGGAAAACAACAACAGCTTTTTCTCCCTTGCTATTTTTACTCATTTTCTCAAATGGTATTCTAACAGGCTCTCACACAGACCCTGTGATCTTGGTACAAAATCCAAGGGATAAGTGAATGAAACTGCTGGGTCTCATTGTGTGAGCATCTCCCATTTTCATTCCAAGAGTGCAGTAGCTAAGCATCCTCCAAACCTCACAGAAAGCATCTGATTTGGGCCCTGCATCTAATTTCCACAGCCAACTCCTTGCTTCTGTCAATCAAACACACACACACACACACACACACACAACTATCACACATAATATATTTTAATCAAGAAACAACTAATGTGACAAAGGACCTGCAGTGACACCACAAAAAGATTCAATCAGGGAGAGCAGCGCTGCAGCAATGACAGTTTTGTATGGGCGACAGCTGGTTTTGTTAGTGCTGACTGAGAACAAACCCAGTTGTGCTGGGAGCGTGTAAGAAAAGACCCCGGAGATGTCTGAATTTTGAAATGATGGAACGCTTCTATGCTGTCCATTCAGCGTGGCCGGATAGATTTTCCCAACCCAGTAGTTCTCACGCTTAATGCTGCATCACAAATAAACCTCCTATGGATTCCCAACTTCAGAGAGGAGGCCAAGGAGGGGTTATTGGGAGTGGGGGTTTGAGGGGGAGGATTGGGTCACGCGTAAAAAGGCATTTTATAGAGATGCTGATTTCTCATTCAGCCCATTCTGAAGGGGTACAGAGGCCCAGGAAGGAATGCAAAGCTTTGGAAAGTGAAAGAGGGCGCACAAATGATCCAAGCTCTATTGTAGAAGTTATAACGCATTATATATTTAAGTGGTAAGAAGCAACGTCCTACTGGGAATAGACTGACCTTTGAACCCTTCCTGTGAAAACCAGGAATCTTCTGCAAAAGCACTTAGAGTTCAAGGTGGTTTCTTCTCACCTGCAGACAGACAGAAACAGAGAGTAAGAGAAGGGAGGAGGAGTGTTTATAATAAGCCTTGCTCTTCTTTTGCAGCCAGGCGAATGTATACATGTATAAGTCCTGCTTGATAACGGTGAGATGTGGATTTGCAGATTGTAATCTCTTTCATTTAGGAATACCATTGAAAAGGCACTCAGGACTCCAGCCCTGCATTTTCCTTCAGCGTACTTCCCTTTCTCGTTTTGTTTAGGGGTAGATCATGACGTTGACATTACCAAGCATGAAGATGAGCGTGACAAAGAGCTGTCATCCATGATAACGATCATAAACAAAACCATCTGCTCTGAAACAGGTTTCAGCATAAACAAATGCATTTCCTCCTTCCTTTGTCCCTATTTACCTTTGTGAACATTTTAAACATTCTTGTGAGAGTGAATAAATATATCTCTCTTCAGCTTTTTGGTGACAATTTAAGGGGGTTAGGCAAATATTTGGTCAAATATGAACAGATTTATCAAACACAGTCTGTTCTCTGACTCTCTGATGTATGTTGCCCACCAATGTGGAGATTATTTTTGCTTTATGGCAAATTCTTATTTGAATGGCTAATATTAGCTAATATTATGCAACTTCCTGGAATGTATCTGTATGTTTACAGTTTATAGATTTTTTTTTGCATATGTCAGACTTTGACAGTTAAGTGGATATTTTTTTTTTATATTCAAAGTTTTGTTTGACATAATAGAAAGTTAGACGAAATATCAAGTTTTTGTGAATATGAAATTTCAAGAAAATATGACACATTTTTCAGGATTCTTTGATGAATAGAAAGAACAGTATCTTTTTGTAACACTATTTACTGTTACTTTTGATTAATTTAATGCATCAATTTCTTTTAAATTTAAAATACATACATTTGAAGAGACCTTTATTAATTAATTGATTTACATAAGCTTGTTATTGTCTGTATGTGGTGCAAATGTTATCTACACATTGCATACTAAATATATAATATCTACCTTTTATGACACTTTTGTAAATAGCTGCTGTTTTCTGTAATTGTGGTATAATGTATTTAAGATAGCTCCACCTCTTAGTGGCACATAAAAACAAAACAAATTATATTTAGATGCATAAAATGTCATCCAAATCGTCTCTTGGGCGGATCTTGGCCAGATTAATGCAGACCAGATTTATGACGTTTAATCAAAGGCCTAGCTATATCTAAATACAGTTTCATTTGGATTTCTGTTTCCTTTGCCTCCTTTTATCACTGTCACCCCCCCCCCCCCTCACATATGGCCAGTTTCATCCTCAATCTAAATTTCTCTTAAAGTTAAAATTATGCATGGACACTGGCAGACTTACCGTGAATTCACTTTTCCAGCTGATGTGACTGTTAAGCAGATGTTGAAAATGTTTAAAATAATCCCCAGTGGAAAGAGGGCAAAAAAAATAAAAAATAAAATAAACAACATGGCCGTCATACTGCACATGTGTAGTGTATGTGCATGCTTGTGCATGTGTTTACCTTACCAAACCTCTGTTTATAGGGGCATCTGCAATGGTTCACATTTTACTTCACAAAGCCCAAAGACTTTGATTGGAGTTGATGCGTCTTGTTTCTGGATATTTTAAACCTAATAGCTTCTAAAATAGATAGTTCACATCCCACTCCCACATTTGTATGAGGTATTTATAACCTTTGCTGCATTATATTAACTGAGACTTGACATAGCACTTATATATTATTGCTCTTTTTTTGGTTTTGATTGTTACTTTTTTCTTCATTTGTAAGTCAGTTTGGATAGAAGTGTCTTCTAAATGACTAAATGTAAAAGTACAGTAAATGTATAAGTCTCTTTCTTCTGTTGATCACAAAAGAAGATATTTTGAAGAATGTATGGGAAAAGAATGTGGGGAAAGTCAATGTTGGGTTACCAACATTTTTCAAAATTTTGTCTTTTGTGTTCAACAGAAGAAAGAACAAGTAATGGCTGAGTAAATTGGCCATATCTGTTAGTATGAATGAATGACGTAGCATTAGAGTCTTCCTGATAGAAATTGCACTAAAAGCTTTCATATCCAGTACCATTTGACCCATGATGTATAACTCAACAATTGCTATTTAACAGAATGTAGCAACTCCTTTGGCTCCTATTGCATTAACATTTGGAAGCTTTTTCAAGTTGATGACTCTTCAGCTCATGTAGTTTTAATAAAAAGTGTAACATTGGTTGAGCCAATGTTGCTTTGTCGAGGTTCCTGCAATGTTGTGCTTTTTTAGGATGGGACTATCTATTTCCAGCAAATAACACCCGGAAACTTGTTTTGAAAACAATCAGATTTCTGTTTGCTGAAATCAAAATGTTACATTTCAGCTTTAACTTTCTAATACTAGATTGATTCTGGCATGTTATAACTTTTTTGCATTAATAACAAACAGAACACCATTTTTTAGCCTGGGATTTGGAGAATGACTGACAGCCATTGGAAACGTTTCTGTTTCCTTTGTTACAATAGGGTCAGTCCGAGTTGTACATCCAGCTTCACATTTAAGATTCTCTTTATTCTCTCTCCTTTCATGTGGCCACCACCACGCTCCCTTCACCCCTTGTCCTTTTTTTTCACAGTGCCACAATAAGATGGCTGTCTAATAAAGGTTAGCGCTTTTATTCCGCCCTCTCTTTTCAAAGATCACCATGTCCATTTACCGAATCCATATGCTTCATTATCACCAAAGATCACAGTGAAAAAGATAGAAAGCAAGTGAACTTATAATGTGTTTCTAACTCAAATGCTTTTCAAATATTTGAGGTTGAAGGGAGCACTTACCATTTGATAAAGACAAAGTAACTATTAATGTGGGACACTTAGATGGATTCAACCATAACTTGTGGAAGAAGAAACCTGGGCTTTGGAAAACCCAAAACAGATCTGCTTCTTATTTACAATGTGGCAGGCAGCGGTGTTCTCAGAGCTTTGTGTCTAGTCTGTTAATGTGTGAGAGTGGATGCATAGTCACATACTCGACGGGACCGTGGGGGGGCAAAATGGAAGATTCACTGACGGGAGCGCAGAAGCCAAAATAATTCAGCCTGCCAATTAGCTACTGGCTGATTTAGCTTTGATGTGGCATAATACAGCACCTGGGTCTAGGGAGTAGCTGAGGTACTGTTGACTCGATCCAGATCCAATCATCGACTCAGCCTTATTGTTCCCCATCTGACCTTCCCATCAATTCAGGGACGAGTAAAAGGAATTAAAACTGTAAGGAGAGAGGGATCTGAGATGCCAAGGAGCTCCTAATGAGCATGCTGAATGCAGCAGCGCTAGGCAACTAGCAAGCCCAAAACACTAGAACGGAAGCAGGCCTAGAGTCCCGGTCTGTTACAATAGACCTCTAATTGGGCTCCCAATAGTGGTGGGCTAGGCTTGTATGCAGTACTGTGTACACATGACCAGCCAAGTGTGAGAAACTATATTACCCTAAGAGTCTTAGAGTTGGAGAGAGCTCTTGTGCTTCCTCTGGACATTCCTTCACTGAGTAGTAACAATTGGCCACAAAGTATTCGTTTCATTCATTCATTCATTCATTCATTCGTTTGTTATTTTTTTTTCTGTTGTCATCATATTTTGGGCCCTTTAATATTTTCAAAAGAACACGATAGATATAATTAATTACCATTATCGAGAAGTTGAAACTAAAGTATCTACTAAAAAAAAAGAAACCAGGACTAGTTGTCACACCTTTTACTTCAGTGAATATTTGCAGTCAATATCAACAATATGAACTGATGCGAATATTTTAGTGCTGTTGGCCAGACGAAAAAAAAAAAAGGATACAGTTCAATAAAAAAAAATGAAAATATTGCAACATTTTTAGAAACACTTTAAAAAGGATATAAGTTTTACCAACAACAAAACAATTGGCCTTTACAAAATGTAAAGGTAACAACTACTCTGCAAAAGTTTAAGGTCAGTTTTTTTTTTTTTTTTTTGGGAGTACTTTGGTACTTTTATTAAACAAAGCTGTATTAAATTGGTCACAAGTTACACTTAATGCATTTATTATGTTATAAAAAAAAATATTTAAAAAAAATGCTTTTCCTTTGCACTTGTATTATCGAATCTTGAAAAAAAGAATGTATTACAGTTTCCACAAAAATATTACATAGCACAGCTGTTTTTAAACTTAATAATAAATATGAAATATTTCTCGAGCACTGAATCAGAATATTAGAATGATTTCTGAAAGCCTGTGTGACACTTAACATTGAAGTAATGGATGCTGAAAATTAATTGCAGAAAACAATCATTTGACATTGTAATATTTCACAGTATTACAATTTTTACTGTGTTTTGATCAAATAAATGCAGCACTGGTGAGAGATAATCAAAAACAACCGATGTGATGACTTGCTTTGGCCTGACATCTATTAAATATATCCTGATTAAACAATTCAGAATTTTGGTTAAATCTGCCTTCCCTGTATAAAAACTAACCCTAGTCTCCCCTGCTTATATTAAACAATTGATTTAGCAGAATGGTTGAGATTCACCCAGCTGAATCCAAATATTTTCAGCTCTCATTCTTAGATGTCTGGTACGCTGATCTAACCCATCATATAGATGTGTCTGTCTTTGTGTTAAGCTGGATCCATTTAGTCGTAAGTCTTGAGATCAGGTCTAGAGAAACATATGGCATAGTGAGACAGGCTCCTGTCAGCAGCTTTAGCACCTCTGTGTGGGGCAGGAGAGCTTATGTGCAAAATGGACCTCCTGTTATTTATTTACTTTTATTTTTTTCTGTGTGGTGTTAAAGCAGGGAGGTATTTGTTCAGGTCACAACAAACAGTGAATGATGTTTTGAAGTTTTTGTCTTTTGGGTGGCCTCAAGTTTAGGATGGACGGAAGTGTGTTTAATGAAAGAACGTTTTCAGTTCGTTGAGAACCACTGGGCCTGTAAGAAAAGTTTGTTATGTTTCAGACTCTTCATATATTATAGTTTTTGATTTAGGAGACCTCCAAAAAAAAAAAAAAAAAAAAAAAAAAAAAACAATAAAAAACAACAAAAAAAATTTGACATGTCAACCTGAGAGAATGCAAATTATTTGTGGCACATTTTAGAAAGCCCTGAATAATGTCAGCAATGTAAACAACAACAACAAAACAAACTACTTTTAATGCTGTTTCTTTTTTGCAATAAAACAGCCTCTTGTCTGACTAAAATTGCCAGCAAGTGTTATGTGAGGAAACTGTTGTCGCACAAAAGGCATTGCGTGTTAGATTTGGGCAGGTGATGGGCTTTAATGTGTGCCAACTGCTGTAGAAAAAAAAAAAAAAAAAATGGGGCCAAATGAATACGAGTCGTCAATGACTGTTACAGATGCTCTACTCAAGGGAGATTTAGCCGCTGAATCATCGTTCTGCAATCTTATGGGTCTGTGGAAATTTAAGAGACTCACATAAAATTTTGTGCCTTTGTAGCAAAAAAAAAAAAGGTTTATTGTTATTATTATTATTATTAGAATAAGTATGTTTGTATATTAGAATTATAAATAATTAACTCTAATTATAAAAATAAAGACAGAATAATATTACTGTTGTAAATTATTATTAAAAAAAGAAAATTCACATTATATAATTACATTGATATATATATATATATATATATATATATATATATATATATATATGCAGTTTATTGGTTTCCATTCAATACATGGCCATTTATGCAGTGTGTAATCTTAAATTAATTCAACTAACTGAAAACGTAAGACAGTTTTGTTCCTTTAAAATGCAAGTGAACCTTTCCATAATTTGCACATGACAGTTCTGGAGCTTTAATAACCAAACCTGTTGCTTGAGTTTGACTGCTGCTGTCGTTGAGTATTTGTGTTCTCATATGCATAAGGGAACAGAAACATAATGTGAGTTCGGGGCTGTAGAATGAGACGGTTGTTAAGGTGTGAGGAGTGTGTGGAGGTGTGAACAGGTGTCTGGGTTCACTGGAATGTAGGAATGGAAGCTCCTCCAGGTGCACAGCTGCAGGGAGGGGCACCCCAACACACAGACACAGATATATCCTTGGGGGAACTGTGTTTATGCAAGCATGTAACTGTGTGTGGGTGGGTGGGCAGGTGTTTTGGTCTTATTTTCCAGAAAAAAAAAAAAAAAAAAAAAAAAACGTCTAATGCATTTAGTTTTTCAGGAAATACAATTCAAAGTCTTTTTTATTATTATTGATAATTAATTAAAAAAAAAAAGAAAAGAAATAATAATAATTTAATCTCTTTCCGGAACTATATATTTAATCAAGTTGATTGTTAATAGAGATTTTGTTGTTTCAACTGTAATTATATATATATATATATATATATATATATATATATATATTCTTCTTCTTTTTTTTTTTTTTTTTTTTTTTTGCATGCGTGAATGCTGGAAGAAAAACAGTGTGAAACAGAGGCAGTTGTATTTGTCTGGAGTGAATATTTGACCTTTTCCCAGTACTGTTCCAATGACTTCATAATTAAACTGCCAGTCATTTGCAAACTGGCAGTTCATCTGTTTTATTGGAAACCCAATGCAAATGGCAAGCCTTGCTTTTTTTTTTTTTTTTTTTTTTCACAACACAGGCCTCATCCATCATGATTTGGGATGGGTTAGGATTAAACAAGCACTCTCATTTATAAACACTCATGACCTTCCAGTTGCTGTAAGACAATGCGCCAACAGCAAAGGTCAGAACTGCACTCACATGCACACATACTGACTTTATAGACCAAAGCTGCTAGCAGCAAGCAGTTTAAAGGAATATGTCACCCAAAAATGAAACGAGTCATTATTTACTCCGTACTATCATTATTAACATCATAAAAATAAATCATTTGTACACTACTTTCCAAATATTTTGAAGTCATAAAGTAGCTTTTGACATATGTTAGTCACTATTCAGTCATAAATCAAAATAAAAAATAAAAAATAAAAAGTTGTTGTTTTATATTTTATGATTATCTAAATAGGTTTTTACATAAAAACAAAAGTCTTTGAACTTAACAAGTGTCCTGTAATTAAATTTCCTAACAAAGGTCCTGCAATTCAATGTGTTGTTGCCTCTTGGGGATTATTTGGGATTCATTTTAACAGCAATTTCTGAGTGAAAATAAATCCTGCAACTAAGTTTTGGACCTATGACACGTTTATTGTGACATTTGGACACAAAACATGTGAAATCAAGCGATTTCAGACTTGCATTTGCTTTAATTATTTGATTTGGAAGTGAATAATAGCTTCACACAACTCTATAATTTCAAAATATGTCACATGAACTACTTTTATGGTGCTTTTATAGTGTTAACTTGGCAAGCCAATGGTCACTACAGTCCATCACAGTATAGAAAATCTGTGACAATTTATCAGAATATTTTATTTTGTGTGCCAGAGGAGAAAGAAAGTAATATGGGTTTGGAACTACATGATCTGAAGTAAATAGAGGACAAAATTGTCCTAAAATTCACCCCAAATTGGGAGAATCCCTGCTAGCCGTAACTCAAGGCACAGATGGCCAGTGGTCTGACATTACAGATGATCTTTGAAGTTAATGATCCTTTAACTCCAGCAAGTAAATGTGACTACTTATATGCTCTTTTCACTGTCATTCCTTCCCTTATGTCAATGTAAACTTCAGGCACTGAGCCAGACACACACCCTAACCTCTGGCTGTCCTTGAGACTGCGCACATGCATTTATCATTCTTTCATCCAATGAATTTTAACAACATTTTTCTCCTTTTCTTCCTATTTCCACCCCCACTCTCTTGCTGCATTCTGAAGCTGCTTGATTGATCTTATTATTATATTTCAAAACTCCAATTACTGTATGTCCTGTGGAGAAACAAAGCCTCAGCTCACCGTCACAAGAAACGGAAAAGTACAGTGCATGACAATATCCTCTGGATTGCTCAGAGAACATTGGCTGCTGGCAGCTCAGCAAAATAAGTTATCTGAAAAATGAGTATAAGATGGCAAAGCTTCAGGGCTGCCTCTAGCTCAGAGGGATGGGATGGGAGACAGAATAACAGACTAAAGATTTTTAAAGGGACAGTTCACACAAAATAATTAACCCTCATGCTGTTCAAGACTTTTAGAACACTTCCTTGTTATATAGTTATAGTTATATAGTTATGGAAGATTTTGAGTCACGTGAAACACCTTTATAATTTTATGGTGATTTTGCTTCCATTTTTGAAGCTTATAACTCCCATTTGTTTCTAATATTCATTCATACCCTGTCAAAATTTACAATTGTTTATTTCTTATTTTTGAGAATGCATTAACTTTCTTCTTTTGTGTTTTTAAAGTATAAATTATATATATATATATATATATATATATACGGGATGCACGATCATGATTTTTTATGGCTGATTCAGATACTGATTTTTTACAAGCAAACTGGCGATTCCGATTTCCTATTTTTTTTTTTCTTTAAGCAACAAACAAGAAAGAAGGAAAGTGTGCATGAACAAGATGTTTATTTGGTATTTAATAGACCAAACTGGCTTTTAGCTATTGAAAACAATAATCATCACCATCTGAAATTAACGGCAGTAACTGCACAGTAAGTAGCCTACATTCAATACAAACATAGATGATACAGACATCAGCATTTAGCTTTTGTTTTTGATTTGGGTTGAAACTATAGAACTGGCCTTAAATGAAAACATTAACTCTAACCATGTGAAATTAAAGGCAACAAATGCATAGTTCTACAGTCCAAACAACATAATCCACACACGTTCAATAAGATGTTTCTTAATCAGCATTCAGTATTTTAGTTTTTACATTTTGTTTTAAATAAAAAAAAGGGATTTACCAGTAAGACTAAATAAAAGTATGCTATATAAATAGATTATTCCAAAATGTTAAAATCAAATAATTTTGGTGCGAATAAAACAAAGATGCAAAGTGTTTCATTCATCCAATTAAAAAAAATATATAATTAGGGTGATGATTCACATCTATGTTTTTTTCACTTGAGCCAATGAAAAATAAATAACTATTGTCTCAAGTTAAAAAATATATAGATGTGAATCATTACCCTTTTATTAATTTTTGATTTTTTAATTGGATGAATGAAACACTTTTTTTTCAGTGTGCTACAGCAGGTGATTTATAAATCAAATTAAGTCAATGTAATTTTAAGGTAAAATAAAATTAATCATCCTATACAGAACTGACGTTTGCTTCTGGCTTTTCAAACGTGTATGCAAGTTCTACTTTACAACAAAACAAAAAAACATTCCAGTTTTGTCACAGTTTATTCCGTTTCGTTTCTCATCCAACACAAGAAGTTGAGCTGAACATCCCTTCATTGTCTCCGCTTGTGCAGGGCGTGAAAAAGGTACATTACGCTCGCGCAGGAAAGGGTCTCTTATTTGTGCGCCAGTACCCCAGCTGCTGATTGCTTCCTGCTATATGTACCTCAGACATGTAGCTTTGCACTTCCAGCCCTGAACGGCTGCCCATGTCCTGCACACAGATTTTGAAATACTTCCACACAAATGACATGGCAGCGAATGATTACAATGTAGTCTGTGCAGACGGGCGCACTTCCAGAAAAATTGGCCAGAAAAAGACCAAAAACCAGCCGATTGCCTATCCGGTATGCCTATCCATATTATATATATATATATATACACTTGATCAAAATATTTTACTTAATACTTAAGCTTAAAAAATTGGGTAATGCATATATATAATATAGATAATATCAAACCAAAATTTGCAATCAATGTATGCCAACCACATGGTCTGACCTGCTGACAAGTCATCCTAATCACTCTTTAATAGCATACAACAAGCAAAGACTGACATTTCCAGCACTATAAAGTAACATAGGGCGTTAGAACAGGGTAATGAACAAATTAAAGTGAAAAATACCATTAGCCTGGGTCAAAAGAGTGACCAGTCTTTGAATTAAAGGTTATATGCAAATCAGCATTCAGGCAGATAATATGATGGCCTACATTGCACATTTAGAGAATGTCAGAATCTATTAGAAATGGGATGCTAATTACCATCGACTCTGGGGTTGATTAAAAGAAATCACTAAGCAGCAGCATAGCACATTATGCTAATATCACTCATTTAGAGGTGTCATGGTTTGCAGCTCTTAAGAGGATTTTGGGAAGTGTGCTCCAGTCTAATGTCATGTGAGTTTAGTTTGGAAGCTTATCATGGCAATGTTTCCAAGATGATGTATATTAATTATGCTGATCCTCTTCCCAAACAGTTTTTCTCCAGAATCCAGATTTATTTTAAACAAATACATTGCACACCTCGGATCACTTCCTCCGCACTCTCAACCTCAACGTGGTCCCTGACACATCACATACCCCTCCACATGTCATCTTTCGATCTTACGCTCACTCTCACCCTCCCGGCTATCTGCAATGGTTTCATCTTCACTTCCTTCCTCTAAACTGTTAGCATCTTTTGATGCTAACAGTGCTACTGATACTTTCTGCTCCACTCTTACATCTTGTTTAGACACTGTTTGCCCCTTGTCTTCCAGGCCAGCCCGTACCACCCCTTCTGCCCCTTGGTTATCTGATGCTCTACGAAAACCATTCTAAGCTTAGAGCTGCTGAAAAGGTGTGGTGCAAATCCAAAAATACTACTGACCTTAATGTGTATCAGTCACTCTTCTCTTCCTTCTCTGCTAATGTCATCTCTAATAGCTGAAAACTTTGCCACGTTTTCCATTAATAACATTAAAAACATCAGTGCACAATTTTCCACACCACAATCCGTCAAGATCATATCACCAGCAAACAAACACTCATTCACATCCTTCTCTTCACTCTCTGAGGCAGAAGTCTCGAAACTCATCCTTTCTAATCATCCTACTACTTGTCCACTTGATCCTAATCCATCTCATCTACTTCAAGCCATTTCTCCTGCATTTGTACCTGCACTCACATCATTAGCTGCTTTTCCACTGTCGGGGCAGTGCGAGCCAGGGCTTAAAATGGGCCGGGTGGGGCTAATAGCCTCGGGCCAGTAGCACCGAGGTGAAAATAGCGCTGCATTTCCACTGTCGAGCCAGAAGCTCCATTGCGCTTCACTAAAATCCACCCTTCACACGCCTCTCAGGAACAACATCATGCAACCCCATCATTTCACCAACAAAGAGAAGTTATCAGAAAACTAATAAGAAATAAATCAACATGCACGAACACAAAACAAAAACGATAACAGCGGCCTTTTGTTTGCATGCTTTGTTAAACACTTAAATTCAAAAGCATTGATGTTTTACTATAATTGATACATTGAACAATATGAATTAATTTATCATGATTAGATTAGTCACACAGAAATAAATGTATTTCTATTTTATTTATTTATTTTTAATGTCTAAGCATTATGAAAATAGCCTACTTATTCAGTCAAGACTGTTTTTTTTTTTTTTTTGTAGTAACATACATCACATTTCGAATGAATGATAATTTCTCTATTTTTAGAAAAGCTCCCAAACAAAAACCATTAATATGTTTTTGTGACATAGGCTACGTGGAGCTTAACTCTTGAGACAAATCTTATGACAGATAAAATATGTTACAACACGATTGTGATAGAGAATAAGAAGGTGACGTTCCTGATTTCTTTCAAATATTTCTGCCTTTTATGGTGATTATAATCCACATCGGATCGGATCAAATTATTTCAAACATTCACTGCTGACTGAAAGTGAGTTTTGAGCTCAACTTTTAAAAGTTTTTAATGCTGGTGTTATAGCTGTTAGCTTTCTGAAATGATCTGCAGTGCTGACCCTCTCCAGACGCGGAGAAACTCCACCTTTGTTCATAACCACTCCTCTAGCACCAGCTGGCCTGCTTTGGCCCAAGGTTTTTGTCGGGCCGAAAAACCCTGGCCATTGGCCCAGAGGAAGCCCCAAAGAGGAACAATCAAGCCCCGGAAGTGACAGTGTAAACGTGACTGGCCTTGGCACACACTAGCACGCACGCTTTTGGAATGACAGTGGAAACGCGGCTGTTAACACATCCTCCACACGGGTGTTTTTCCCTCATCATTTAGACAGGCTCATATAACTCCACTACTTAAGAAACACACCCTCAACCCATCTCTTTTAGAGAACTACAGACCAGTTTCCCTTCTTCCTTTCATTGCAAAAACACTTGAACGAGCTGTGTTCAACCAAGTCTCTGCATTTCTCACACAGAACAACATCCTTGACAGCAACCAGTCTGGCTTCAGAAGTGGACATTCAACTGAGACTGCCTTGCTCTCAGTTGTTGAAGCCCTAAGACGGGCAAGAGCGGAATCAAAATCTTCAAAACTTATCCTGCTTGATATGTCCGCTGCTTTTGACACGGTTAACCACTACTGGAAAGGGCATCTCAGGAAACACACTCCAGTGGTTTGAGTGTTACCTATCAGATAGGTCCTTCAAAATATCTTGGAAAGGTCAGGGGTCCAAGTCACAACATCTAACTACTGGGGTGCCTCAGGGCTCAATTCTTGGACCACTTCTCTTCTCTGTCAACATGGGATCATTAGGTTCTGTAATTTCTTCACACAATCTTTTTTTTATTCTATTTTCTTTTCATTTATTATACAATTATATAAAAAAGAACTCTAACACTAGCTTGCTCTATTCTTTTTATATTCTATCTGTTTTCTATTTATTTATTATATTATTTAAAAGCCCTTGCTATGTGTACTGTGTTTAAGCTAACTGAGACTTGTTTTAGCACTTATATATCATTGCTCTTTTGATGTTTTTGATTGCTTCCATTGTCTACATTTGTAAGTCGCTTTGGATAAAAGCATCTGCTAAATGACTGTTACCCGTGAAATGATAACATTAACTTGGAACTTGATTTTGTTATTTATTCCACTAGTGCAGAACTCACACCGTACACATTTGTTGATTGGTTGTTGTTGTTTACTTGTAGTTTAGAAATTTCTCATGTTTGTACATGCATACAAGTGCGGTCAAACTGTAAACACAAAACAGTTCACAATTACTATTTAGCAATGTTCCACATATCACATTAAATTAAACATTATCACATGTGATGCAATATGAATTTCTGGAACAATCTCTCGTGTCACAGACTTGCATTCAACTTTGTTTACAAACTAAATGCAACATATTGCATGAATATTTCAACAAATAACATGATAAACAACATATGTCTACATAAACAGCAAACAGTATATGATATTAACCCTTTAGGCGCTATGGCGCTAATCGCAAATATCGATCTACATAGAGATAACTCTAGAAACCTCAGATTACTTAAACAGCACAAGAATTACTCACCACGCTGGGAATATACAGTTCAAATTATAGTTTAAATCTGCAATCATTATAGAAGTTCAACAAGCTTCAACATGAGAACAACATGCTTTTCTGTCTGTCTCTTTTTCAACTGCCTCTGCCCTTTCCGGCAGCTATCACATGAGCCACTGAAACAACGTTCTTAAAGGGGCAGCACCTAACATCCCGGCCCCCAATGACCCAAACAGGTCATTCAAAGAAAGTAAAGGTGATGCCTCAACTAAACTAGTTCAACTGATAAAACTGGCTTCTAGGAGGCAGATTTTATCCACAGGACGGCTGAAGACTCCTGCCTGTGTTTTCACTTCCACAGTACGCACAAGTCCATCTGTACCAGGGTAAACTTGAGTAATCAGACCTAGTGGCCAGTGATTGCGTGGTGTATTTTCATGCAGAATGATCACAAGATCTCCTACTTGAAGATTACGCTTTGGTTGTAGCCATTTTTGGCGCTGCTGCAGTGCAGGCAAATATTCTTTAATCCATCTCGACCAGAATATATCTGCCAGATACTGGACCTGGCGCCATCTGCGTCGGTAAACATCTTGTTTTACGAAAGCTCCTGGAGGTAGAGTTGGACCCGAACGGAGTAACAACAGATGATTTGGGGTTAGTGGTAGAGGATCTGATGGGTCATCTGAGAGTTTAGTGATTGGTCTACCATTGACAATAGCCTCAACGCAACAAAACAGTGTTGTCAGACCCTCGTCATCTGGTGCCTGCTGCAATAGGACAGTGTTTAGAATGGAACGAACAGTGCGAATTTGTCGCTCCCAAACACCACCCATGTGGGAGGCAGCAGGTGGATTGAAGATCCATTTTACATTGTTCTGCAGCAGGTAATCAGAAATCTTTTGTTGATTCCATTCACTGATGGCTTTCCGTAACTCTCTTAATCCACCAACGAAATTAGTCCCGTTATCTGACCGTATTTCAGAAGGGGAACCTCTCCTGGCAATGAATCGCTGTAGTGCGTTGATAAAGGAATCAGTATCTAGGGTGTGAGCGACTTCGAGATGAATAGCTCTCGTAGTGAGACATGTAAACAAACATCCATACCTCTTTTGTTCACTGCGTGCCTTCTTAATCAAGAATGGCCCGAAGTAGTCTATGCCCACTCGAGTGAATGGAGGCTCACACGGTGTCACTCTAGAGTCAGGTAAGTTTGCCATTTGCTGGGCTTGTGGCTTAGCTCTTAACTTGCGACACTGTAGGCATGACTTCAGAGTTTGTGTAATGACAGCACGTCCCTTTAGAATCCAGAAACGTTGACGAATTTCTGTAAGAACTCGTTCTGGCCCTGCATGACCCAAGCGAAGATGATAGTGACGAATAATTAGCTGGGTGACGTGATGATTGTTAGGTAGGATCACTGGATGTTTAGCCTCGTAAGGAATTGGGGCATTCATTAGTCTGCCTCCGACACGAAGGAGTTGATCAGTTTCATCTTTAAAGGGTTTAAGTTTGAGAAGAGAACTAGGCTTGGCTTCAGTAGATCTGAAAGTTGCAGCTTGTACGTAATTGAGAATGGCTAACTCTGCTTGCTGGAGCTCACCAACAGTGATGGGGTCAGAAAGATGAACACTTAGTTTCTTGCGTAACAAAGCCTTGAGACGCAACAAGATAGCAGTAGCTCTTTTCAAACGATGCCAACTGGAGTATCGTTCCAGTAGTCTGTCTACTGCATTTTTCATTGCTTGGTTTGGTGTTATGCTAGCTGCATAGACTTCTTTGCCTCGTTTGATCTCTGCTTCATCCGGCAAGTCATTTATAATAGGTTGAGCAGGCCAATGTTCCTCATCGTATCTAAGAAAGTGTGGACCAGATTTCCATCGTTCACTTGCCAAAATCTCTCTCATAGTCATTCCTCTAGAGACGTCATCCGCAGGGTTAGAGGCAGAATCAATATGTCTCCACTGGCATGATTCTGAGCGTTCATGTATTTTTGATATACGGTTGGCGACAAATGTCTGGAAACGACAATGCTTGTTTTTGATGTACTGAAGTACAATAGTACTGTCCGTCCAAAAGAAAGTCCTTTCAATTGGGATCTCTAAGTGTTGCTTGATATGCTGATCCAGCTCCGTAGCAACAACGGCTGCTAGTAGCTCCAGTCGTGGTATGCTTACTGGCTTGATTGGAGCAAGTCTGGCCTTTGACATCACCAGCCTGCAGGTGTCACCAATCCTGATGTATGAAACAGCACCGTAAGCCAGTTCTGAAGCATCAGAAAAGTGATGGAGCTGGGCTGATAACAAACAACTTGTAGATGTCGGTCTAAGGCATCTTGGAATTGTCAGTGCTGACAACAGAGGCAAGTCGTTCAACCATCTGTGCCATTGTGCTGCTATGTTCACTGGTAACTCCTCATCCCACTCAACTTTCATACGGCACAACTCTTGAAAGATTGCTTTAGCTTTAAGCACGAAAGGGCTTGCGAATCCTAAAGGATCATAGATGGAACTGGTAGTGCTCAATACTCCTCTCTTTGTTAGAGGCTTGTCCACTGACTTGACATCGAATGTGAAGCAATCTCGTTCTACATCCCAAAGGACGCCCAGTGTTCGTTCAAATGGCAAATCCTCTTGGTCAAGGTTTACCTCATGTAATGATTTTGCCCAGTCATCAGCTGGTATTGACTTCATCACTTCCTTAGAATTGCTTAACCACTTGGTTAACCTAAAGCCTCCGCAGGTGAGCAGTTCCCGGAGTTCGGAAGCGAGTTTAATGGCAGCCTCCTCTGTTGGTACTGACTTAAGGCAATCGTCAACATAGAAATTTCGCTTAACCGTTTCCACTGTGTCATCAGAGAAGTTTCCATGATTGTCCTCCGCCACTCGTTGCAAGGCATAATTGGCAGCACTAGGACTCCAGACACCTCCAAACAGATGAGCTGTCATACGATAATGCTTAGGTGGTTTGTTCGGGTCGTTATCTTCCCACCACAGGAAGCGAAGCACATCTCTTTCCTCAGATGGCACCCGAACCTGATAGAACATGCTTTCAATGTCCGCATTCAAGGCAATGGGTTCTTGTCTGAACTTGAGAAGGACTCCTAGCAGCTTATTGGTAAAGTCTGGGCCTTGATGAATATGGTCATTTAATGAAGTACCCTGGTAACGTGCTGCACAATCAAAGACAATACGAACTTTCTCTGGCTTATGTGGATGTAGCACTGGATGATGTGGCAGGTACCACACGCAGCCATCTTTTCTGTTAATATCGACGACTTCTTCTGCATATTTTTTGCGCAAAGAGTCTCCAATACCCTCTTTATACTTCTGAAGCAAAGTTGGGTCCTTTTTTAGCCTCTTTCCTAGAAGGTCTAATCGATGCTTGGCCATCGTGTAGTTATTGGGCAGTTGTGGTGGATGTTCTTTGAACGGGATAGGAAGTGTGTAATGACCTTCCTCTTTGACTGCTTGTTTGTTCCATAGGGCCACAACCTGCTCATCAACTACTGACTGCGAATCATGGTTCACATGGACTGGATCATCCAATTTCCAAAATCTTTCAACTGCTTGTTGTAGAGAATGGTCAGTTCGAATAAAATTGGCAGAAACAGATGTAGAGCCATCAGCTACTGGTCCATGGAGTGTCCATCCCAAGCCAGTAAGAATTGCATATGGTTCGCCAGACTCACCACAGCATGTGTCACGAGGAGCAAGTATGTCTGGTTGATCTAGACCTATTAGCAGGTGAACCTCATCAGCTAAATCAGCATCAGGTAGACTGATTTCATCCGCAATTTCCCGCAGATGCGGCCACTTAAACAGCTCCTGCTGTGTGACTGGGCTGTCGAGACTTATGTTCAAGTGATCTCGACAGAGCACTCCTTTCATCAGGAAAGAGTTCCTTTGTTGAGCATCTTCAACTCGTAGATCCACTGCTAAGGTGACTACATTGAGGTTTTTGGTCTCCATAGTGTTCAGCTTTATGTTCATTTTGCGTGATTCCAGTTTAAGAGCATTAACTAGCTTCTTAGACACGAAGGTCCCATTTGAGCCACTATCAAGCAAAGCAAAGACATTCATAGAGAATCGTTTATGTCTGTCTGAAACTACTACAGGCAAAATGGGAAGAGCAATCTTCTTTTGACTGACTTCACTGCATTTTCTGGTAGCATGTGCTTGAATGGCTTGTGGCGGGTCAACAGCTGGTTCATCTTCCGTAGCTTGATTAGTAGATTGGCTTTTGTCGTTGTCAGAAGCTACGATGGCAGAGTGTAGCCAACTGTTGTGTTTTTTCCCACATCCAGGCACTTTGCATACCCAGCTGCGAGAACAGATTGTGCTCCGATGACCCTTCATAAAGCAGTTCAGGCAGAGTTGCTTTCGCTGAACAAAGGCCAAACGTTCTTGAACAGACAAAGCTCTGAAAGCTTGACACTGGTTCAGGAAATGTCCGTCAGCGCACTTTGGACATTTAAATCTTGAAGTTATCTTTGGTGTAGATGATATGGTGGATTCATTAGTAACTGACACGGTTGCAAATGTCTGCCTTTTCTTATTGAAGCTTGACTTAGCATTTGATTTGTAACTCGTGGGAGAATTTCGACTGGCAGGTGTAAGAAGATTCCCAAAGATAGGATCAGCTCTCTTAGTGGCTTCAGATTCAACAAGACTGACTACATCGTCCAACTTTGGTAAACGTCCAGATTTGATTATCTCATAATTTATTGTGAGCCATCTTTTTTTTATGTCTTCAGGCAGCTTTTCTACAATCTGTAGCAAAGTGCGTCCACCATTGAGCTCATCCTCACACTTCATTGCTTTTAGAGTATCTCGGCAGCTACGCAAAATGTCTGCAAAGCTTTGCAACTGCTTGTTGTCTTTAACCTCTTTGTGATTGAGCACCTTGTCGACCCATGCTTGTGATATTGCATATGGATTGCCAAAACGTCTTTTCAGAATAGTCATGGCTTCTGCATAGCCCAGGCTAGAATCAGGATTGTACAAACAGTGCGAGATAGCATCTCTAGCTTGACCGACAGTGTACTGATGCAGACGAGTGAGTTTTTCTTGATCTGGCACTGTCTCTTTGTCAATCACTGAGGAAAACAATCTGATGAACTGCCAGTACTTTAAGGGTTCACCATCGAATTTGATTATGTCAACAGGTGGTAAGTGCATGGAATCAATGTGTGACTGATACTGTTGCCTTGACAGCTCCAGTAGTTGACATAAAGAATTATCGTTTACTGCTGAGAATGATGGATGAAAGTTAAAGGATGGGTTACCTGAGACAGGAGTTGAGAAATCTTTGTTTATTGTCGTTAACTCAGCCTTTCGTCTATTTTCTTCCATCTCAGCATCTTTGAGTTTCAGTAAGCCTTTTAGTCCATCCATTTCAAGTTCAGCTTGCTGAAGTTGTAGTTTAAACTGTGCACGCAGACGTTCTTCTTGTTGAGCTAAAAGCACAGAGAACTCTTCATTTTCTTTCTGTCTTAGATTCTGTAGCTCTTGAAACTGGGTAGATAGTTGGTCTACAGGAGACATTTGCGGTTTAACAGCATCATCAAGCATTTGCTGTTCCTCTTGGAAGTTTGATGCATCATGAGATTCCATTGATTGCTTAAAGTCTTCAAACCAGCTTACCACTGTGTGCTGTAAGTCTTGCACATCCCGCAGGACTGATGTTAAATAGCCTTTAGAAGCATCTAGGTCATCATCATCTTCGAATGTTTTATGATACATGTCATGGACCTCATGAAACCGCATAACAGCCTGATCCAAAGCAGCAAGTTTCATTTCTACCTCTTTAGGCTGATTACAATTCATAGCGCTTGTAATCTGTGTCATCAAGCGTGTCACAGCAGCCTTTGCACCTCCACGTTGACGCTTGAAACCCTTTTGTTGTTGATCTGGGGTAGAACTTTCTTCTGTTTCTTGGTCCATGTTGTTATTAATTTTCTTTCTTCCTCGTGTTTGACTTTAATGTTACCCATGAAATGATAACATTAACTTGGAACTTGATTTTGTTATTTATTCCACTAGTGCAGAACTCACACCGTACACATTTGTTGATTGGTTGTTGTTGTTTACTTGTAGTTTAGAAATTTCTCATGTTTGTACATGCATACAAGTGCGGTCAAACTGTAAACACAAAACAGTTCACAATTACTATTTAGCAATGTTCCACATATCACATTAAATTAAACATTATCACATGTGATGCAATATGAATTTCTGGAACAATCTCTCGTGTCACAGACTTGCATTCAACTTTGTTTACAAACTAAATGCAACATATTGCATGAATATTTCAACAAATAACATGATAAACAACATATGTCTACATAAACAGCAAACAGTATATGATATTAACCCTTTAGGCGCTATGGCGCTAATCGCAAATATCGATCTACATAGAGATAACTCTAGAAACCTCAGATTACTTAAACAGCACAAGAATTACTCACCACGCTGGGAATATACAGTTCAAATTATAGTTTAAATCTGCAATCATTATAGAAGTTCAACAAGCTTCAACATGAGAACAACATGCTTTTCTGTCTGTCTCTTTTTCAACTGCCTCTGCCCTTTCCGGCAGCTATCACATGAGCCACTGAAACAACGTTCTTAAAGGGGCAGCACCTAACAATGACTAAATGTAAATGTAAATGTAAATGTAAATGAATAACTATATGGAGTGTAATTCCTTTAAATATAAATATTAAAATAATAATTAAATATAATTAAAATGGAAAATAAGAGAAAAAGTAAAATAGCTGAAATATAAATATGATTAAAAATAAATATTAACAAAGTATATTAATATATCCATATACTGAATAAGACCAACAATAAGCAACATGAATGAATGTGCTATTATAAATGCATACATTTTGCGAATGGTTTCAATAATTCAGTTATAACAATAATATCGCTTGAGGCATTTAACTTGTCTTTTTCTTCTTTCTGTAAACTTGTCAGTGTTTACCCACCAGTTGAGGTCCACTGATGTAGAAAAATTGGTCCTACTCAGTTGTTTAGAATTTCATGTAAAAATTGTGTTTACAATACTCATTTGTTGTTATGAAGGCAATAAAAGATCTTTCTAATCAAAACAACATCCTTTTCATCATAGTATACTTGTTTATTTTATGATCATGCATCAACACATGAAGCATGAATGATGCTGGAAAGGATCTTTCATTGTCATGGAAAATTCTTGACATGATCTTACTGGATGAACTGCCAGAGCATTTGTCATTCAGCAAGCTAAATTAGCCTTGAAATATTCCAGCACAAATGAAGCCGATCATCTACGACTTTGACATGTCCACAAAAATAAATATGGAAAGAAATCAGCACTATTCAAGTTTTGTTTAAAAGCATTACAAATCACACAAAAGGGAAAAGTAAAATATGGCTGAATCTACGATCCAGTGGGTTTTCAAACAGAGATAGAGACTCCAAATTTACTATGGTTAATAATGAGACTGTGCTCTATCGCAAGCAGTATAGGCTGCCATATACGTTGAGAACAGAAGAAGAAGAAAAAGTGGAATATAAATAATAAAAAAAAAGAAAAAAAAAAAAGAAAAACAGATACAATAGGGGCCAAAGCACCTTTGATGATTGGCCTCTAAAAATATATGAACCAATAAAAAGATATCAACCAATCACATGGCAGTTGCTTCAATGCATTTAGGAGTGTGTTCCTGGTCAAGACAATCTCCTGAACTCCAAACTGAATGTCAGAATGGTAAAGAAAGGTATTCTAAGCAATTTTGAGCGTGACATGGTTGTTGGTGCCAGACAGGCCGGTCTGAGTATTTCACAATCTGCTCAGTTATTGGGATTTTCAAGCACAACCATTTCTAGGGTTTACAAAGAATGGTGTGTAAAGGGAAAAACATCCAGTATGCGGCAGTCCTGTGGGTGAAAATGCCTTGTTGATGCTAGAGGTCATATGAGAAAGGGTCGACTGATTCAAGCTGATAGAAGATATGCAGCAAAGCATTTGTGAAGCCACAACATGCACAACCCGGATGGGCTACAACAGCAGAAGACCCCACCGGGTACCACTCATCTCCACTACAAATTGGAAAAGGAGGCTACAATTTGCACAAGCTCACCAAAATTGGACAGTTGAAGACTGGAAAAATGTTGCCTGGTCTGATGAGTCTCGATTTCTGTTGAGACCTTTAGTTGGTAGAGTCAGAGTTTGGCGTAAACATAATGAGAACATGGATCCATCATGCCTTGTTACCACTGTGCAGGCTGGTAGTGGTGGTGTTATGGTGTGGGGGATGTTTTCTTGGCAAACTTTAGGCCCCTTAGTGCCAATTGGGCATTGTTTAAATGCCATGGCCAACCTGAGCATTGTTTCTGACCATGTCCATCACTTTATGCTTTATGACCACCATGTACCCATCCTCTGATGGATACTTCCAGCAGGATAATGCACCATGTCACAAAGCTCGAATCATTTCAAATTGGTTTCTTGAACATGACAATGAGTTTACTGTACCAAAATGGCCCCCAAAGTCACCAGATCTCAACCCTTTTTTGGAATGTGGTGGAACGGGAGCTTTGTGCCCTGGATGTGCATCCCACAAATCTCCATCAACTACAAGATGCAGTCTATTTTCAGCTCCGGGTTTATTATAGGGCCCATAATCTTGGCCCTGCAACTAATTGCCATTAGTTTAAGTTTTTTTTCGTAATTTTAAAATGTAATTTTTTCTAACATCCCATGCAATATCTCAATTAATATCTTCACACATATTAATTATAACATAATCTGAAAATGATGTTTAAAATTAAACAGTTTTAGTTTGAGTAGAGTCAACTTCCCCAAAAGTGTTTTGATTTACTGTAATATCTTTCATTTTTCCACTTACCTCATATTTCAGGAGATATATTATTTAAACAATGGGGTAAAATGCAGTCTAGTAAGCATATATAATGTAACACACTAAATAATTAAATATGACACATTTATAGCCATAGAGGAGGTAAACAGAGAGTAAGTCAGAGGAAGTCGTGAGCTGAAGGCCCATACACAAGGATACAATCAGTTAGCTATCCGCACTCCGGAACACACATTGTATGCACTTCACACTCACTGTGTTTACACTGGTTGGTCAATAATGAATGAAAAATAGCAAAGCTTTCCCCTTCATTTGATAATGCAAATAAATACTGTTTGTCAGAGAAATTCCAGTTCCATATGAAACTACACGCATGTATTCACATGCCATGGCCACACAAACATTTATACTGTGTGCATATAATGCACACATGCAAACTACAATGATCAATAACAAACATGGACTTGCATAAATAAAACATACAATTTATTTGTATTTCAACCACATTTAATATTTAGATATTCACTTCCTGTGTATGGAGTTCGCAGTGACAACAGAACAGTGGACTTTAAGTTTTTCAACCCTGTAGAGGTTAATCCACTGACTGAAAAGAATCACTTACCACTCTGCCTGCTTCCTTCCTCTGCCTTTTAGGATGCCCCTTGGTAATCTCATAATACCATGCCTTTCATCATGAGTCCTGTACTGTGTGCTATCTCAAAGAAAGGGATGAGGGAGGGGAAGAGAAAGCAAAACATATCTTGAAGAGGTAGTGTGTTGGGCAATTTGAAATGCATACCCCCACTATATTTGCTCATTCCACAAGACTGGAGCAATTTCCCTTCCAGGCAACTGTAGAGTGGATTTCTCAACCACATATTGTTTCTTTACACACTGAGTTGGACTCTATGTATACAGAAAAAGAATGGCAAATTATTACCCTCAGATAACAACATAAAGCACTGTATCACTCAATTAGGAAATCTATTATCTTGTTTGCCCATGCAATCCATCAAGTTACTTGAGAAGACAGAGAAAAAATGTAAAATAATAATTTTCTCTGTGAACTAGAGATTGCCTTTATGACCAGCACCGATTTAGATTAATGTAATTAAATGTAATTGTCTGATAACCATAACCTAATAAGCACTAAAATGCACTTAATTGATATTATGAATAAAAATAAGTAAATATGAATAGTGCATATTATTATTATTATTTTACAATCACAAATTAATGTATTATTTATGTCCTTTGTTTTGTTTAATTTTTAAACTACACATTTTTACTGTAGAATGAATTGACAGCCCTGCATCAAGTAAAAAAAATAAAAATAATAATAATAATAATAATAATAATAATAAAAAATTAACATGCACACTCACACTCTCAAAATGGCTAATATTATCGAAGTAATAATTACGCTGAACTCAAAAATATAAATACATTTTACATCACTGTCACTGTTTGGATGTAATAAAACACCCACAGATATAACAGGAAACATCTGGCACATGGTTGCTTTTTCTTCTGTCACTGGCCATAATTCTAACTTTTAAATCTGGATTAGGCATTAAATAATATCCCCAGAATCATTCATACATGTGAAAATGTAAGAATCGAACGAATAGCTGTACTGGCTCAGAGAAATATGAATCATGTCTTTGTGTCAGTTTATGTCTAAGGTGAGGAAGACTTTTTTAATTTACAAAATGGTTTTGGAAAGCAAAATTGCTATGAAATATTTTGCGAGAAAGTGCGACATGCTACAGCAAAACTATTTTTGCAATCATTACCATCAAATTGGCAGGGGTTAAATAGCACGTCCTGATTTTGCCAAGTCCGATGTGTTCCTAGGTCAACATATTTTGTTGACCCTGGAACAACATTTTACTCCAAAAATATATTCTTAACCATATCCCTACACCTAAACCTAACCTTAACCATGAGTAATCCCTAAAATCAGAGGAAATGATAGATGAATGACACTGATGTACAAGCACCAAACACTGATTTTAAGCATAAACTTCACAAAATCTATAAACTGGTTCTTCAAATCTGATTGGTTAATCACAATGTTGTTCCAGGGTCAACAACGATGTTGTCCCAGGAACATGTCTCACTTGGTAAAATCAGGTTAGGCGTGTAATAACAGTAATACCAATTATAAAGAACCCGTATCTAGGACCATATCTATGCTCAAACCCAAATCTACTATGAACCTATGAACTATGAATACCTAAAAACAATATGAAAGGTGAAAAGGCCTAAATGATCCGCCACATCTGTGTGCCCCCCAGAGCGCAGTAGATCCCCTTAATCTTTCTGAGTGCCCTAGAGGCAGTGCAGGCAGCCCCAGCTGCAGTTCTGAAGGCCCATGTGAAGGCCAGTATTGTCCATTCATAGGGTTCACTTTGTGAGAGGTCACAGCAGAGGGAGAAGGGGGCAAAGACGGCAGGAAATGGAGGTGGTTTAGCACTGTGGGCTTATAAAGGCTTCTATTAACAGAATAAACAGGCAAAAGTGGCTCACAATTTTGTCTGTTGTTGCCCGTTAAATATTCTCACACTGTGGCTATGTGGAGGGAGAAAGAGAAAGTTGTATTTATGTCACAAGGTCATCTCCCCACCTACAAACTCCCATTCGCAGCTTCCCACCATTTATTTAAGGGCATACCCGTCATGACTGGGTCTGGGGAGCGCTTCGCAGATGTGCAGATAAATCTTCATTTTTCAGCCAGTTAAGCAAGCATAGGCCACCACCATGCTGGCTCTGGCCAAAGGCTCATTGCAGGAGCCAGATATCCTGCAGAACAAATTGGGGAACAAACAGGCACACAGGGTCACTCGCACTGTCCTTTATCTACAAAGTTAAGAGTCCCTGTTGGGAGGACGCCACGACTCAACAATGGTCAATAACAGACATGTTATGATAGTACCCCACTGGGGTTGGTAAAGAAGACCACTGTTCATGAGAGACTGATGCATTAGACAGTCTAAATCACACACAATCAAATTATTCTGAATAGTGTCTGCCAATTTTTTTTTTTTACAATGTGATCAGTCTAATATATTCCTATTGAATAAAATCATGAACAAAAAAATGAAATTAAACTTGAATAGCCCCAAACCTTCAAAGGTTGTGCTAATTTGTTCCCTAATTTTAATTAAAACAAAAAGTAAGAACAAATTGATACAAAATGGCTATGATTTACAAAAATGTTAATAAGTAATGGGAATACATTTTTGTCTGCATGTGTGGTGAGTAGCTCTGTAACTTTGAGAAGCTGGTCAATGTTAAAGATAAGTTAAGATTATCAAGAAACAAAGTAGTGATGGTTATACAACTTTGTTAACAATAAACAAACACTATATTGAACAATGATTTCTAGATGTCATTTTTTCTTATGGCTACATAGTGATCCAGTCTAATTTAGCAATGATTCTCAATCATTCTCATGCCATTATTTTGCTGTCATGTCACATTTCATATGATGTAATCATCGAAGAGTGACAATCTTTTCACAGAACTCTTCTAAGCACAGAGGATCCCACCGCTTGTGAGGTCTTCTAATCCTTCATCAAACTGCAGTGTGCTTTTTCATTATACTTCCTTATTGGAAAACCACATTTAAATATACTTAAAGACTCAAAGGTAAAAAGAATCAGGAAGGTCTCAGATATTAGGAAAGGCTATTCAATAGCATGGCCAGAAAACTTCAGAGTAATTTGTTATTCTGACAAAACAATTTCAGGAGCATTTGGGAAGCTTTGAGTCTAATAAGCCAGTGAGCTACTGCTGGCAGATCATGTCTTGTCTAGACACGGTTGAACACTGTAATGTTACATGAGCCTAATACTTTACAAATGTTAACCAATTTACAGAAAACATAGTTGTGTAATGCTGAGCCTCTAATGAGATTTACAATTATAAGGCAGTGTGTTCAAAAAAAGAATCAACAATAATGGTGGGAACTCCACTTGGAAATGATTGCGAATGCTCAGGTCTGTGGACATAATACACCTAATTACTTATTCGTAAGCAGGCTCTTTTCACAGACAAACTAAAGCTACACAAAAAGTGGGCAAAATGCTTAGGCATAGAGAATTTCAGACATGTCAGAATGTTAGAGGGGGAATTTTCAAGCACTTATAAAGCTTAACAAGATAGCAAGAAAGAAAAAAAGATAGCAAGAAAGAAAGAAAGAAAGAAAGAATAAAACAAAGTAAGAAAGAATCTTTACAGAGAATGAAAAAAATGTATACATTTTGTTTCCTTTTTGGTTTGTATTGTAGCGATGTTTAATGTCATAGAAGTGAAAATAAGTTAATGTGCAACAGAGACTTATGGGGACATAAATATAAAAACATGGAAAAAGAAGCTCAGTTCATTTAGTGCTCAAAGTACAAGTTTGACAGAAAGAATATAAACCATAGAAATGTAAAGAAGAGACAATAAGAGCTGAAAAGAAGAAAGTGATTGGGTTTCTTATAAGGGGTGTGTGTGTCTGCTGACCAACTGACTCTTCAGTGCATCAGTGACTGGTAATAAATCAGAGCAATTATCAAGCCTCTCAGTATGTTTGTTCTGATCTTAAAAAGCCCCAGACAGTGATAATTACCACCGACACATATACACTGAATGGCACAAACACACATCACATAACATACACAACAGATCAATAAATCATTTTAGTCACAGAAGTTCTGAGGGTTATTTCACCCACATGGTTTATGTAATATCCATTTACATTATTGTTCAAAAGTTTGGGGTCAGTAAATTTATAATAATTATTACTATTAATGAAATTAACAATTTTACCCACAAGGGTGCAATAAATCAATAGATCAAGCTTCAGATTATGTGTTCTTCCCTACCCACACTATTTTACAAGTAGGGATACAAACAGTATGTATGTGGGGTGATTGGGAGCGAAGCATGCTCTTGAGGTCTGCATTGCAAGCGCATGCCAATGCGGACACTTTCATCCCGGAAGGCTCACTTCAAGGAGGGAGCCTTCCTCAGCGTTCCCCACGGGGCTGGCCCTGCTTCCGCCAAGGCGGAGCAGCAGCTGCATTCATGGGGTTCGCAGGTGGATCTGACAGAGGGAAGGGAGATGGGCGAGTCCATATCTACTCCCTCACCTACCAGATCCTGCACCAAATTCCTAGGGTCAGAAGACCGCTCCACGGTATCTTACCCCTGGGGAGAGGGGTGGACACTTCACCTATCTTCCTCTGAGGAGCCTGATGTGGAGAGTGTCGAAGAGGATTCACCACCTCAATTGCCCCAGTACAAGGAGCTCTTGGAGGTGGTAACTAGCGGGGTAGCTAAGCTTAACATCGATTGGCCTACCGAAAAGCAATCTGAACTGCAGAAAAGCAAGCTTGATGAATGCTTTCTACGGGCGAGACCACCACCTCCATGCTGAAGACTGCCTTTCTTTCCCGATCTACACATTGAGATTGGAAAAGTGGAACCAGCCAATCTCGGCCAGCCTCTTCATCCCCACATCTGATTATAACAGCAAAGTGGGGGGATGGGAAAGCACAGTTACAGAGCGATGCAGTGGGTGGAAAAAGAATTGGGGTTGCGTCCGATCATAGATCTGCAATAAAGCATGTTGTATCTCAAATCAGGTCAGAGGACTGGTTTGTCATGGTAGATCTCAAAGATGCAAACTTCCATGTCTCCATCCTTCCCCAACACAGGACGTTTCAGAGGTTTTTTTTCGGGGGTGAAGCATACCAATATCGAGTACATCAATTCAGCCTTGCACTCTCATCCTGCAAGTTTACGAAGTTAGTGGATGCTGATCTGGCTCCACTTTGACTCCAGGGCATCCGGATACTAAATCCAGACTCCAATCCAGAGCTCCCTCAACAAGTAAACTGTATGGCATGAGGTGGAAACTTTTCACCTCATGGTGCAGAGACCACCAACTTGACCCTGCTAACTGCCCAGTTGGTACAGTTCTGGAGTTTTTACAAGCAAGGTACTCTGTGGGGTTGACCCTCTCCACCTTAAAAGTTTATGTGGCAGCCATTGTGGCTGACCATGTCCCCCTCGGTGGCCAGTCAGCGGGCAGACGCCTCCTAGTGACATGTTTCCTCCATAGTGCGCAGAGGCCTCCAGTACAGTCCTGTTTTTTTGTTCAAATAAATGCAACCTTGATGAGCAAAAAAGACAAACTTCAAAAAATCTTACCAAACTCAAACTTCTGAATAGTATTGTATCGAATCTTATGCATATGTAAAATGATTGAATGCAATATTTTTTAAATCACACTAATAGTATGAAGAAGGGTGAAATTAGGTTTTCATTTTAAGAATCTGATTTTAACACACCACACTTTGTTCTTGGCAGCAACTTCACATGAAACGTTTAGTAAATAATCTTACCAAAATCATGTTAAAAGCAGCTGTCCTGCAACACAAGTTGTCTTGAAAATTTCAAACTGACTCAAAAAGAGTGAAGCAAAGCAAATCACAGGCTGCTGCCACTGTTGTGTACCATCACACACGATGCAACCCAAGAGAACCCAGGAAGCTACCAGGGTGATTTGTTGACATGTCTTACATGCAGAAGTGAAAATCACATCAACTATTTTGACATATCCACACAAATACACACTGCCCTCAATGTCACCACACTTTTTTATTCCTCTGAGAGAAAGCCCTGTTATTAGGATAGGCTAGGCATAGTAATGTTGCCTGACAGTCGATTAGACTGCATTTACTGTAGCCATTCCTGTCACAGCACAGGGGAAAGGTTTTCATACAGTAATCTACCAATATGATGTTTCGCATGTCTTTGTAAATGGCTTATGCACCTGCACATAATTACCATGGATAATTATGATTGGTTGGACAAAAAGCCATGAAATTTCAGCACATCATATCCCCATCACAGGGTGCTCATTTTGTAAGTGTAAGAGTGTTTCAAGAGATATTCTCTAAGCAAATTGTTGCTTTTTGCTGATATAATGAATCAGCAGGCGAGAAACTATCAAATGGAATATGTTCATGCCATCTGTGTCCTTTACATGTACCAAAATGAGATTCAAAATGTCTGCACAATGAATGCATAACCACCATAGGTCTATTATCTTTATTCTATATCAAAATAAAATGAGTTGATTATTCATTAATGTGCAGACAGCATCTGCTGGGGATTTTTAACTTTTTATTTTTTATATTTATGCACAATTACACTACATAACTCCAACTAACCCTTAACAAAGCCCTAATAATAACCCTATAGTAAGTATGTTGTTAATTAATATCACCTAGCACTTAAATTTAAAATGACTGTAACAGGGACAATGTAAAATAATGTGTAGTCTATAATTGAATACATAAATGTATCATTTAAATATAAAATACACTGTACTCTTAGAATCAGCTAATATAAATACATTTAATTGTGATGATTTTGGCTCAGGTTTAACAAAAACCCACAAATTCACGATCTCAACAAATTAGAATATGATGACATGCCAATCATCTCAAAACACATGCAAAGGTTTCCCGAGCCTTCAAAATGGTCTCTGACAGTCATTGACACCCTTCACAAGGAGTGTAAGTCACAATAATTCATTGCCAATAAGCTGGCTGTTCACAGAGTGCTTTTTGAAGATGCTGATTCTGAATCAAGGCAGTAATTAAAACAAAAGGAAACACTACTAAGTACTGAGTACATGTACAGTAAGTTAACATACTTTCCAGAAGGCCAACAATTCACTAAATGTTTTTATTTTATTTTATTTGGTTTTATGAAGTATTCTAACTTGTTGAGATTGAGAATTGGTGGTTTTTTGTAAAAAGTACCAAAGACTTAAACTACTTCAGTCTGTGTGCATTGAATTTATTTAACACATGAGTTTCACAGTTTGAGTTGAATTACTGAAAAAAATGAACTTTTCCTCGACATTCTTATTTATTGAGAAGCACCTGTATATATACACTCACCTAAAGGAATATTAGGAACATCATACTAATACTGTGTTTGACCCCCTTTTGCCTTCAGAACTGCCTTAATTTTACGTGGCATTGATTCAACAAGGTGCTAAAAGCATTCTTTAGAAATGTTGGCTCATATTGATAGGATAGCATCTTGCAGTTGATGGAGATTTGTGGGATGCACATCCAGGGCACGAAGCTCCCATTCCACCACATTCCAAAGATGCTCTATTGGGTTGAGATCTGGTGACTGTGGGGGCCATTTTGGTACAGTAAACTCATTGTCATGTTCAAGAAACCAGTTTGAAATGATTTGAGCTTTGTGACGTGGTGCATTATCCTGCTGGAAGTAGCCATCAGAGGATGGGAACATGGTGGTCATAAAGTGATGGACATGGTCAGAAACAATGCTCAGCTAGGCTGTGGAATTTAAACAATGCCCAATTGGCACTAAGGGGCCTAAAGTTTGCCAAGAAAACATCCCCCACACCATTACACCATCACGACTCATCAGACCAGGCAACATTTTTCAATTCTTCGACTGTCCAATTTTGGTGAGCTTGTGCAAATTGTAGCCTCTTTTTCCTATTTGTAGTGGAGATGAGTGGTACCCGGTGGGGTCTTCTGCTGTTGTAGTCCATCCACCTTAAGGTTGTGAGTGTTGTGGCTTCACAAATGCTTTGCTGCATACCTCGGTTGCAACGAGTGGTGTAAAGTCATGGCCTAGTGGTTAAAGAGTTTGACTCCTAACCCTAGGGTTGTGGGTTCGAGTCTCGGGCTGGCAATAACATGACTTAAGTGCCCTTGAGCAAGGCACCGAACCCCAAACTGCTCCTGGGGTGCTACAGCATAAATGCCTGCCCACTGCTACGGGTGTGTGTGTTCACTGCTGTGTGTGTGCGCACTTTGGATGGGTTAAATGCAGAGCACAAATTCTGAGTATGGGTCACCATACTTGGCTGAATGTCACGTCACGTCATGTTGTCACTTTTCAGTCAAAGTTGATCTTCTATCGGCTTGAATCAGTCGACCCTTTCTCATCTGACCTCTAGCATCAACAAGGCATTTTCGCCCACAGGACTGCCGCATACCGGATGTTTTTCCCTTTTCACACCATTCTTTGTAAACCCTAGAAATGGTTGTGCGTGAAAATCCCAGCAACTGAGCAGATTGTGAAATACTCAGACCGGCCTGTCTGGCACCAACAACCATGTCTTTAATTTCATATAAATAGAAAAACAAAGCATCATCAGAGCTGCATCTGATACTAGAGACTGGCAAATAAAACGCCTTTAATATGCAAAACCTTGCAAGATCATGGAAGATCCTAAAGTTATGTGACAGGTTTGTAATGACTTCATTTAGAGTATAGTAGTTGTATACAGAGATTGAATAGCTATCAGTGTCACCTAATTGAAATCCAGCCAGTTGTGTCATAAAAGTCTTCCTTTATCAAAGTTGGTGGTATCAACATAGACTCTGTTTTCAACACATTTCTCAAGGGCAATTAAAAAGATCAATTCCACTGGTAAAGACCTGTTCCATCTCATTAAATTAAAGCTAATGCCAACATAATGTGCTACAACACCTTTATTTAGTGCACCATCGATTTTAGCAGCTCAGTGAAGGATTCATTAGGCTTGTGTTCGACTGATATCTACCTCTACAGAGGCCCTCAGTAGCACCTGGCTCCTAGAACAGTCCCTGGCACATCGACAGCTGAAACCTAACACTGGCGAGCTGCACTGTGAATAGGCTTTCAGCTGTGTGCTTCTCTCAAACTGTTTCCTCTAACTGCAGGTCTTTCAGTCTTAGTGGTGCTAGACGAATAGAAAATGTGTGTCAAAACAGACAAATGACCAAGTGTCTTTCTGTGCTTCTACTGAACAATATTTTGGGTTAGTTATTAAGTTAATTTAATATTCTTCTTATGCTGTTGCACTGTTTAAATGTTGCCATAGATTAAATTAATAGTTTAAAGAAAATGTGCTCACCCTCAGGCCATCCAAGATGTAGATGAGTTTGTTTCTTCATCTGAACAAATTTGGAGAAAATTAGCATTACATCACCTGCTCAGCAGTGAATCCTCTGCAGTGAATGGGTGCCGTCAGAATGAGAGTTCAAACAGCTGATAAAAGCATCACAATAATCCACACGATTTCATCTTTAGGACATCTTTATCTTCAAACCATTGCTTCAAGCTAAAATATCCATATTGTTTCTCCAAGTGAAAAAAGTCTCACCTGAAGCAGGAGTGAAATATGCACAGATCAAGCACTGTTTACAAGCAAAAAAAGTCTTAAACAAATATGCACTGTGGATTGTGATGTTACAAGAAAACAGGGGATGGACTTTTTCACTGGAGAAAGAGGTAGGGATTACCTTCTTGTAGTTTGGCTTAAAGGGTGACATTAAAAATACCTTATGATGGATTTGTTTCTTATAAACTCTTCTCATACATAATTACAAATGTTTTCACTTAATTGGACACTTTTCCAATAAGAGACAAACGCGTCTAATTTTGGATGGCCTGAGGGTGAGTACATTATCAGCAAATGTTCATTTTTTTGAGGGAAGACTATGCCAAATATGTTTTTATTTTTATTTTATAACATTTTGAATCATTGAATATAAATCACAATTCCCCAACAGGATCATTAAATAAACTTCCATATTTTCTTTTAATGAAAGAGCATAACATATAATTATTATACATTAAATAAAGCCTAAATTAATAATAGATTAAATGACAGAAAGACTTCTACTGTGAACCCTGTAATGAGATTCAATCAATTCTGGCATATCTCTCTGGTGGAATGACATCGTGGTGTCAAACCCAAATCTGAATCTGACAAAGAAATCTCACAGACCTGTCCCTGACAACCACCCAAACTGCACATCACAGCAGACATCATTGTGATTTACTAATAAAAGAAAAAGAGAGAGAGAGAAAAGAAATGCGAAATTGAGTTTCCAAATAGCTTTTTGGAACAGAATTTCAATAATACATGGTTTACAACATGATAATGAGATTGTTTAGTTAATCCACAAATGCTTCATACTGAATATCGATGTTCAGGAAGAAAATAATACAAAGACCGGCTGTGTGTGAACACCCTGGAGACACTTTGCTGCATAATGCAAGAAAATTAGATTAGCAATCAACTTATGAGGGAAAAACAACTACCGTCAAATTGAGTTTGATTGGATATGTTTGGCTGTAACCTGATATTGTGAATAACAATAAGCTTTCCTTATTTCAAGAATAAAAGTAAAAAAAAAAAAAAAAAAATAGAGAACCATCAGAAAAAAGGAAACTGATAAAGATGATTCCACTTCACGAACAAACAAAATAATGTATGTATATTATATATCTATTTTTGGTTATTTAAAATGTATATTTTAAGTAATTTTAAAATACACTTTAAAAATCTCCAATTGTTCTTCAAGTCTAACCAACAGTGATGACATCATCAGACTGTTTGCATACTGTATTGGGATTTTTCCTTAAATTTATTTGAATACTGAAATGTGATTTGATTTTCTTTGAGGCTGCTTTGTTTGATCTTTATAAGTTTCTACTCACTAACTGTTCATTAGTTAAAGGGAATTTGGTGCTGTCATTCAGGTGTTTGTCCTCTTTGAATGTTGCTTCATGCTTTGCCAAGGAACACATGATAAATATTAAAATATCAACACAGAAAGTTCTTTTACTATTTTGATTGTTTTGCTGTTATTCAATACTTCCATTTCCTGGAAACTACTTAGTTTCCAGGAAAACTACCTGGAAACTAAACTAACTAAACTAACTAAACTAAACTACCTGGAAACTAAACTAAGTACATTCACACCCACACAATAAAAAGTATAAATGCTACCTGATGTTAAAGGGATGTAAGATGATATGTATACAGATTTTTCCACAGCCTCTTTATGTTCTTCCAGTGCAGACTTCAAAAGGCACAAATCAGGGTTATGGGGGTTGGGTTGGAGGGCTACATCTGTAATAATGCAAATATAATATATATAATAATATATATTATAATATAATAAATATAATCTGTAATAATGAAATATCTTCAATTCCCCCCTCTGGTTCTATGAATATATATATATATATATATATATATATATATATATATATATATATATATATATATATATATATATATATATATATATATATATATATATGTATATGTAGCTCTGTCTATATATATATGTAGCTCTGTCTATATGTATGTAGACACGACTCTGTGTTAGGGTATTTAATATGTGACTGCAGTCTGCATTTAATCGAAACTTTCTAATTAAGTGTTTTCTTTGTTTTGTTTTATTTTTCTGGCTGAATCGCATCTTGCTGAATGCGCTGCTTTTGTAAAGCACTTTGCTCTTTAAAAGAACAGACATGTTGCAATGGGAGAAAGCAAACTATTTGCATTCAATTAGATCAGGTAGAGTGTAATGTGAAACTATGCATAAAGGGATTGTTTGTCCAGAGCCCTCTGATTTAGTTACAAAAAAAGTTATTTTTAAATATTTTACAATTAGTGTCTTTACTGTATTTATGATCAAAGAAACAAATAACAGAATTAGAAGAACAATACAAACCTCTATTATCCAAAATAGGATCATGTATGAAGATAGATTTATGACTAGTGAGTATAAATATATATCCCACACATAAAAGACATTTTGCAACTAAACTTCAATAACCAGGTATTATAAAAGAAGGAAATATTTCAGTGATTGTCTTGAAGCTTGTAATGTGACAGAATACTTCCTTTGCAATGTCATGCATGATCAGCTTTCAATTACAGCTCTGTTTGAAAATGGAGAAAACTCATTAGAGATCAGCTGAGTGGAAACTGATGCTATCATATTAATGGAACAGGGAATCTAGCACTTGTCTTACAAGTTTTAAATCAAAAATAAAATGTTACATTTTTTAATTATACTGGTTTCGGAAGTTTTTTTTTCTCTGAAGGTCAGCCGTGAGGATATATTAATGCATGCACACATCACAAATGACTCTTTAAGTCCAATCATCTCAATTGTATTACGTTTAGATCTTTCGCTCAATTATATAATTGATACATATTTTGAAAGACCAACCATTTGTCGGCATCCTAGAATGAAACATCTTCTAAAAGAGCAAAGTAGTCAGCGGCAGCGGCCTTAGAAAGCCGCAAAGGGGAAAAGGCCTTTGGAAGTCAGGATTCAGGTAATGGACAGAGACAAGTCCAACAGTAGCAATCTGTATTGGTTTAACAAGATGGATTGTAGCGAGCCAATAAACTGCATCACGTAAAGAGCTCTACATGCAAACCAAAGCAATGAAGCACTTAAATTGTGGTTTGAAGAAAGTATCCAGAGTGCATTTGTGGGATATTGTGACTTTTCCACATATATCAGATTCTAAAATAGAAGGGATGAATGGATATATCAAACAATAGCCACATCCTCACTGGGGCATTATTCCACTTCATATCCAAGCACCCAATTCATTTTGTTTAACAGCTGCATCAGATAACAGCTTCCTTCAACCTCACTTGAAGGCTTTAAACATATTTTTATGTTTATATAACTCAGAATAAAACATTTTCACATTTGTAGACTTTTCATCCTTAAGAAAATGTTCATTCATTTTTGTTGAATCAATTTAATAATTATTATTAATAATACTTTTCTGCTTTAAATAAATACATTTAAAAGGATAGTTCACCAATAAATAAATACATACAAATTCTGTATCATTTACTCATCCTCACGTAATTTCAAACATGTGCGAATTTCTTTCTTTTGCAGAACTTTTGGGAGAATTATCCACTAAGCACACTTGTTATGAGAGTCTATTTAACCTGAAATTATTTAATATATAAGGTCAGTCCACAATAAACAGTTTTTGATATGTATTAAACCCCTTCCTGTCAATTTGTTCTCACTTTGTAAGACGGATATTAAATATTGATGGCCTAAGCATCATGGAATCACTCCGGAGTGCTGGAGAAAGGTCTTTTCATCACCGCAGCACAAAGGGAGCTATCATTTAGTGAAGTCTTTGTTGCTTCCTACCAAATCAATATTCACTGACATTTTTAGTAAGGGGTGGGCCTATGTGTGTGTGTGTGTGGGGGGGGTTAGAACCAAGCAGTGCTGGAACAAAACGCAATGCTTTTGAAACTATGACAGGCATTGCATGGCCATTAGCTTCTCTCTGAATCCTGCCGAGAGGTGGAGAAAGGGGGGGTGGCCACCATAGAGAGAATGTCATTTCGGGTCGTTCTGTTTCATCAATATTCAACACTCAGTGACACTAACACCTACCAGGATGTAACTCAGTGTACAGAAGAGGTGCACATAATTAAACAGGGATGAAAACACCTGCTTAAATTTGAGACTGCAGTACAATGATATCAATAACAATTATAAAAGACAAAAATACTATTTAATCAAATCAAATCGGTTATGTTGTGCTAAAGATATCTATATCTTTGGTGAAATGTAATGGGACCCTGATAATTTATTTCATACCTCCGGGAGTCTCATCCACAAATTAAAATGCAATCATTCACATGAAGAATCCTAATGTAGGATCCCGAGATGAAGGGAATGCATGAACACTCTCAGTTATGTAAATGGTATTTGCATAATTATAGGGCATGGAAATCAAATTATGATACCCAGGCATGAGGATATTAATTATGGACAATTATTTTTATTTTTTATTTTGGGTCAGTAATGAATAAATGGTGATTTATTAACAAAGCAAAAATGTCATATTCTATCTATCTATCTATCTATCTATCTATCTATCTATCTATCTATCTATCTATCTATCTATCTATCTATCTATCTATCTATCTATCTATCTATCTATCTATCTATCGATATAGATCTAGAGTACTGTGGAATGCTATTGAAACATGACCTCTCTCTCTATACATCAAATAAATATATGTAGATAGATAGATAGATAGATAGATAGATAGATAGAATATACAATTTTTGTTTTGTTAATAAATAATTTATTCACTACTGACCGATAATAATAATTGTTTTTTAAACAAAAATTTAATAATATAAAAATACTATTGAAACATAATTATTATTAAAAAAATAATAATAATAACAAATCACCTTATAATCCCTGTGCAGAATAATACATTTCACTCTAGATTTCTGGAATAACTTATTTGGAATCTATGTCTAGGGGTTTTTTTTTTTTTTTTTTTTACCGTTTTTTTTACCGAGATGAAAGACAGAGATAGCACAGTGAATGTGACTGTGGATTACAATATCGATTGGTTCTCGAGGGAGAAAGTTTATCTTTATCATGCACAGAATGTCTCAGACGACTGACGAGATCGAAGCCGGCCGTAGGAGTTCACCACCAGGCTTCCCTTGAAGCATCCCTCTCCTGTAAAAGGTATAAAATAATGAGGGGTAGAGGGGCAATATTAATGATTGAAAGAGTGTCCCTGTCAGAGCCCTCACTGGTTTAATGGAACTTTACTGGAGTTTTTATGAACATGTTGTGTGCTGTCCGTGTCACAGGCTAGTTGTGGGCTACTCATGTGTGCGGCTGATGCATTTCTCACTTTATGACCTCCACACTAGCTGACAATTCACTCTCAGCAATGACAAGAAACTGCCTCGGGCTCTTCCTTGCTGCAGACATAAAAACATACATGAACCAGACTCGTTTCATATTTATTGGATTCTGAGGTGTCTATCCATGCATCCAGAGAGACTTGTATCTCTCCCTCAAACACAAACATAGTGTAACTATACTAGTCTGTTTCTGCCTCAGAGTAAAAAATATAATATAGAGAGATAATATAGAGATATGAGAAAATAAATCATGTTGTCACAATGTGACAGATTTAAAGTCACAATTATGCGAACTTAATAAGTAAGTGAGATTTGAATTCACATTGTGAGATATAAAGTCATAATTGCGAGATATAAAGAAATATAAGTACAAGAATTTCATTTAAGATTGAAAGGTATAAATCAATTTATGACACTATCACTGTGAGATATCAAAAGCTCATAATTGTGGGATATATAACGTCACTTTGTGAGATAAAAAATTGCGATCAATAGAAATAAAGTTTCAACTGCATGATTTGTCATATTGCAGAAATTAAAGTCATATTGAGGGATATCAAGTCATAATGAAAAGATATCCAATAAAGATGAAAAGGTAAGATAAAGTTGATTACACAGTCACATTGTGAGCAATAAAGTCACAATTACAAGATTTAGTTGCATTTATGAGATATAAAGTTGCATTTACAAGAAATTATGCCACATTTGCAAAATATGTAGTCATAGTGCAAGATATAAATTCACATTATGGAGAATGAAGTCATAATTAAAGTCACAAAAGTGAGATATGAAGTCACATTGTATGATATAAAATTTCAATTACAAGAAATAAAGCTGCAATTGCAAGCATCATTTTGCGAAAAATAAAATCACATTGAGAGATATAAGTCATAATTGTGAGGTATATATTTGCAATTGCGAAACATAAAGCGATAAACATTCCCTAAAAGAGACATTTTAAAGGAAGTATAGGTTGAAAATGCACTAACACCTCTATGTATTTGTTTTCTGTTCCTCCCTGCAGTCATTCAAAAACTGATATTCCATATTAATCCCATCTGATGTCCCAAAGCAAGTGCATATACAGTCTTGTTCAAAATAATAGCAGTACAATGTGACTAACCAGAATAATCAAGGTTTTTAGTATATTTTTTATTGCTACGTGGCAAACAAGTTACCAGTAGGTTCAGTAGATTGTCAGAAAACAAACAAGACCCAGCATTCATGATATGCACGCTCTTAAGGATGTGCAATTGGGCAATTAGTTGAAAGGGGTGTGTTCAAAAAAATAGCAGTGTCTACCTTTGACTGTACAAACTCAAAACTATTTTGTACAAACATTTTTTTTTTCTGGGATTTAGCAATCCTGTGAATCACTAAACTAATATTTAGTTGTATGACCACAGTTTTTTAAAACTGCTTGACATCTGTGTGGCATGGAGTCAACCAACTTGTGGCACCTCTCAGCTGTTATTCCACTCCATGATTCTTTAACAACATTCCACAATTCATTCACATTTCTTGGTTTTGCTTCAGAAACAGCATTTTTGATATCACCCCACAAGTTCTCAATTGGATTAAGGTCTGGAGATTGGGCTGGCCACTCCATAACATTAATTTTGTTGGTTTGGAACCAAGACTTTGCCCGTTTACTAGTGTGTTTTGGGTCATTGTCTTGTTGAAACAACCATTTCAAGGGCATGTCCTCTTCAGCATAGGGCAACATGACCTCTTCAAGTATTTTAACATATGCAAACTGATCCATGATCCCTGGTATGCGATAAATAGGCCCAACACCATAGTAGGAGAAACATGCCCATATCATGATGCTTGCACCTCCATGCTTCACTGTCTTCACTGTGTACTGTGGCTTGAATTCAGAGTTTGGGGGTCGTCTCACAAACTGCCTGTGGCCCTTGGACCCAAAAAGAACAATTTTACTCTCATCAGTCCACAAAATGTTCCTCCATTTCTCTTTAGGCCAGTTGATGTGTTCTTTGGCAAATTGTAACCTCTTCTGCACATGCCTTTTTTTTAACAGAGGGACTTTGCGGGGGATTCTTGAAAATAGATTAGCTTCACACAGACGTCTTCTAACTGTCACAGTACTTACAGGTAACTCCAGACTGTCTTTGATCATCCTGGAGGTGATCATTGGCTGAGCCTTTGCCATTCTGGTTATTCTTCTATCCATTTTGATGGTTGTCTTCCGTTTTCTTCCACGTCTCTCTGGTTTTGCTCTCCATTTTAAGGCATTGGAGATCATTTTAGCTGAACAGCCTATCATTTTTTGCACCTCTTTATAGGTTTTCCCCTCTCTAATCAACTTTTTAATCAAAGTACGCTGTTCTTCTGAACAATGTCTTGAACGACCCATTTTCCTCAGCTTTCAAATGCATGTTCAACAAGTGTTGGCTTCATCCTTAAATAGGGGCCACCTGATTCACACCTGTTTCTTCACAAAATTGATGACCTCAGTGATTGAATGCCACACTGCTATTTTTTTGAACACACCCCTTTCAACTAATTCAACTAATTGCCCAATTGCACAGCCTTAAGAGCGTGCATATCATGAATGCTGGGTCTCATTTGTTTTCTGAGAATCTACTGAACCTACTGGTAACTTGTTTGCCACGTAGCAATAAAAAAATATACGAAAAACCTTGATTATTCTGGTTAGTCACATTGTACTGCTATTATTTTGAACAAGACTGTACCTATTCATTTACAGAGGCAAGAGTATTCTTCTTGTGCATGGCAGCTGAAGGCTCCAATATTTCACTCGTGCCAGTGAAACCTGGGAGATAATCAATATGACATGCCAAACAATAGAACACAATGATTGGAGTTTAATACCCTCACTTTGAGAATCGCTAATGTTCCTGTTGTAGAAAATCGATCCTTCTAACACCACAGCAATTTGAACTTAAACGCACACTGCTGGAGGATTACAGCACCATCGATGGGAGTCTCAAAATAAAATAAAAAAGTAATAAGATAAAAAGATATTTTGGGGGTTGGGGTTCACCACAGTAATAAGGCCATTTCACTCCTGTAAAAACATATGCTCAGCTCCTGTTTATTAAGAGACTGTGAAGCATAGAGTAAGGATATTATGATATGTGCCTGAGGGATTCATACAGAGACAGACAGATGAGCTGTCATTTTAAGAGAGGATACTGTAATACAATCTATTTACTTTGTCTATCGTTCTTGATAAAGCTATAGATCTTATTATAAACTCTTACATACAACATTAATTAGACTAAAAATAAGCCTGTCTTTAAAGCTAAAAGATGATGTGTTCAGACATGTCTTTGGGAGTAAGGGAAGCTTTTAAAGAGGGGCTCGATCAGGAGGGCTACAGATAATTAATTAAACACAACCAGGGGGAAGCTGATGACAGCCATATTGCTCTTCTTCTATAATAGGGTGTTGAATTCCCTGCCCCTGAGGCTCGCTGCCGCTCAAGAACCTTTTTCCAATATCAGGGAGGTGATAAATATTCAATGACGCAGAGACTTGTGGGCAACAATTTGATACGTTTCTCTCCGTGTTTGAAGGAGGAGAAGGAGGTTGCTGGCGGAGTGACAAAATGCGTTGATCCTGTGTGAAAGCTGAAGTCAAGACTTTTATTAACGTCCAGTTCCCTGATGTAAGTAAACAAACCCCAGAGCTCACTGTGCCCTATACTCTTCACAAGTAGATACTAAAAACACTTGTATTATTGGTAGACTGAACCGAGGAAAAGATGCACTCGGTTTCTTTCTTCATTTTTATTTTTTCTTCATTCCACTGGTTCTGGATTTATAATAGCACCTATTGGTATTAATGCTTGAAATCTGTTGATTAACTACTGCCACTTTACACTATATTTGTTTTTTGTTTTTTTTGCTTTTGCATTGTTCCTTTTCTTCAATATTTTTCTTTGTACACTACATATCCACAGAATTTGGGGATTTCTTTTTTACTTTAATCCCAAATTATTTTATTTGTGCAGTGTTTGTGGTTAGTGCTACAAATGTAATTAGCTAAACATTTAATATTTGAATATAATGTCCTGTAAATTACTTAATTTTGATGAAATTTCACCATTTTGAATAAGAAAAAAATATATATAATGATTAATGTAATGTAATTTTTCTTCTCTATTACAATTCTATTTACAAAGAGAATTAGAAAAAGTGTGCCAAAAGTCTGAACTGATTACATATGTGACCTTTATCACAGTTATGATTAAATGTCATAAAAGTGTCCATTGACGTCCCTAGCAATCTCAGTTGCTGGACCTCTATTTCTAAAACCCTGCTTGCAGCCATGCTGGTGGGGATTTTTTCTGTTACATCAATACACAAGTCTTTACTAGTGAGTCAACTGAATCATTTACTCAACCGATTCGTTTAGGAAATGTCTTTATGAAAGAGGCAGTCAAGCGTTCACTGATTAATTTAGTAATAAAGCTAGTCAATGTCTTTATGTTTGAATCACTGAATTGCTCACAAAACTGATTTGTTTAAGAAACACTAATTAATTCATAAACAGAACACCACTGCCCAGAAAATGAGTTTTTTCTGCTTTGACTTTGTTTTGAACTAAAATTTATGGAGAAAAAAAAGAGAAGAAAAAAAGAGAAAATCTGACCTGCCAGTAACTAGTAATATTGAGTAGCTTACATTTTAGAGACAGAGAACAACTCCCTGACAACTGTTTATTGAACTGTTGTATCCACCATGTTTTCAATGTAAGAGCATACTCAGCCATTCGTATCTTGAATGGACAAGGCTTCCATATAATCCACTTCCAGTTATTTTAGCTGTACAAAAACTGTCTGTTACGCTGCTTCATATTGCAAACTATAAATCTGAATGGTTCTCAGAACAATGGCAATCTTTAACACTGTTTTTAAATAATAAAACAATACTGAGTGCACCTTTAACATTAGTTTAGGAAATGCAGTTATAGAGGTTACATAAGTGGATAAAAGTAAAGGTTTGCTATGGAAAATTTGCTTTCTGTCAATATAACGGGTTAAATGATGAGTGTCTGGCCTTTCGCTGACATACAGTAAGTCATTGGCTGACAGACTGATCAATAGAACAGATTATTTCCCATTGTCAGCTATCACCTTTCCCTTGGTGTAGCATATTTGAGCTCGGACTTGTGGTTTTGGGAAGCAGTGGTAAGTGAAGGAGAATTTGAAAGAGAGAAAAGAGAAAGAGAGAATGAGAAACACAGTATGTAAATTATAGAGTTACTGTACATTACTGTTGGACTATTTTAAAATGTCTCAAACAGAACTGTAAGAAAATAATAAAGAAGAATGAAATACGTTTATGCATTTAGCAGATGCTTTTATCCAATGCTATCATTTACTTTTTATGCAAACATTTTATTTTATCTAACGTGTGTTCCCCCTGGGAATCGAACCAACAACCTTTTGCACTGCTAACACAATGCTCTACCACTGAGCCACAGGAAATAAAATGAAGCCATTTTAAAAACTCAGAACTATCCTAAACAAAACTGGTACTAGAACCAGGAAGTATGACCATATTAGCCCGGTCCTGTCCACACTGCACTGGCTCCCTATCAAACATCATATAGATTTTAAAATATTGCTTATTACTTATAAAGCCCTGAATGGTTTAGCACCTCAGTATTTGAATGAGCTCCTTTTACATTATAATCCTCTACGTCCGCTACGTTCTCAAAACTCAGGCAATTTGATAATACCTAGAATATCAAAATCAACTGCGTGCGGCAGATCTTTTTCCTATTTGGCGCCTAAACTCTGGAATAAACTAAAAGGCAGACACACTCTTGCAGATTAAATCTAGATTAAAGACCCATCTCTTTAACCTGGCATACACTTAACATACTAATATGCTTTTAATATCCAAATCTGTTAAAGGATTTTTAGGCTGCATTAATTAGGTAAACCGGAACAGGAAACACTTCACATAACACCCTATGTACTTGCTACATCATTAGAAGAATGGCATCTACGCTAATATTTGTCTGTTTCTCTCTTGTTCCGAGGTCACCGTGGCCATCAGATCCAGTCTGTATCCAGATCAGAGGGGATCAGCACCTAGAAAGGACCTCTACATCCCTGAAAGACAGCGGAGACCAGGACAACTAGAGCCCCAGATACAGATCCCCTGTAAAGACCTTGTCTCAGAGGACCACCAGGACAAGACCGCAGGAAACAGATGATTCTTCTGCACAATCTGACTTTGCTGCAGCCTGGAATTGAACTACTGGTTTCGTCTGGTCAGAGGAGAACTGACCCCCCAACTGAGCCTGGTTTCTCCCAAGGTTTTTTTCTCCATTCTGTCACCGTTGGAGTTTCGGTTCCTTGCCGCTGTCGCCTCTGGCTTGCTTAGTTGGGGTCACTCGATCTACAGCGATATCATTGACTTGATTGCAAATAAATGCACAGACACTATTTAAACTGAACAGAGATGACATAACTGAATTCAATGATGAACTGCCTTTAACTATCATTTTGCATCATTGAGACTATTTTCCAAATGAATGTTGTTCAGTGCTTTGACGCAATGTATTTTGTTTAAAGCACTGTATAAATAAAGGTGATTGATTGATTGATTGATTGATTGATTGATTGATTGGTAGAAAACATACATTGGGGGAAAAACATTAATTCTGGTTACTTGACAAAAGCATATCTGGTGTTGTCAAATGAACAAAGATGGAATATGAAACGCTGATAGCGCCCATCACAGACTGCTATTGTTTAACCGCGTCCCTTCAGTCAGCCAGTGTCCCAGACTCTGACCCTAATTAAGTCATCAGACAGAGGCACTTGACCAGGGGTCGCCTTCTCCACTGCAGTCTGGAATCATGAGGCTCAGTCTGAATACTAAAAACAGCTCTGATAACCGGCTCCACTCACCACCATCCCTGTCAGCGGCTCTGGTCGTGCTCGTTTACAATAATTTTTGGGTTCACTGACTGTATTACTTCAGCTTGGAGTTTTAATAAAACATTTCATACATACTGAGAATAAAAAGCAGCTTAATTATGGCTTCAGCTTGACAAGGCTCTGACCCTTTCATTGAGTTCAGGGCCAGAATCAAATGATCAAACATAAAGCTGTTTCTGATGAAAGATGAGCAAATTATTGCTTTTATTAAAAGAGTGCATTGTAATATTAATAGTCAGTCAGTGTGATTTTTAAATGTTTTTATGCTCTTATACTCACCAAGATTGCATTTATTTATTGAAAATACAGTAAAAAGATAAATATTGTGAACAGTTATTGCAATTTAAAATAAAAAAATGTTATTTAAATATTTTTTTAAATGTATTCCTGTGATGGCAAAGCTGAATTTTTAGCAGCCATTACTTGAGTCTTCAGTGTCACATGATCCTTCAGAAATCATTCTAATTTGCTAATGGGTGCTAAAGAAAGATATATATATATATATATATATATATATATATATATATATATATATATATATATATATATATATATATATATATATATATATATATATATCAGAATATTCAGCATTTTGTGTCCCTTATTATGTTTAGGTATGCATAATAGATTTACCTTTAAACAACATCTGCCCTTTGACCTGCATCATATTGATTGCTCTTTTTCCTGTGGCTTCTGTTACCATAGTTACAGTGCTAACCCTTGGGAGTAACCTTTTAACAGACAGGCATTATTGGGACATCTTCAGTTTGTAGGACAAACACTCACACACACTGGCTCAGGTTTCAAAATAGGCAGTGATTTTAATTAAAAGGCTTATTTATCTGCAAACTGTGGATAATGGCACTGGTGACTAAACACCAGCCATCTGGATTTAATATGACAAACAACTTACAGTTTTACCAGGACAGGTCAGCGCTATGACCTCTATTGATTTGAGAGCAAAATAAAATATAAATGCCTTATAACTTTATAATAAAACAATAATATTTTACATAAATGTGTATTAGTTCACCAGTACTTTACAATAAGATTCAGTTTGGCATTTGGTTCAACATGATTTAACAACAAACTGTATATATGTATTATTAAATAATTTTAAAGCATTAATTAATTAAAGTTAATGTAAAATTTATATTACTGTTGAAATGTTGAAAAGGTCAGTATATATATATACACATACATATAGGTGTGTGTGTGTTTATTTATTTATTTTTCATTTTTCAATTGTGGATTAGCAGACATTTAAGCAGGGGATTATTGTGCACTGTACATTATCACAGACTTTCCACCACATCTTTTTTTTTTATTACTTTTTTTTTTATGTTAGATTAGCAAATGGCTTTCCTGGACTCTATAACTGAGAATAGAAGCTTCGAATGACTGTCAGAGCAAAGTCAAGCTCTCGCTGCTTTTATGAAAGAACACCTGTAATGTACGTCAAACCACTTTAACAGTCAAGAAACTAGTATGAGACACAGCCTGCAGCGCTGCCTGTTATATGAGTGAGAGCAGAAAAGAAAAAAGAGAGAACGAGAGTGTCCTATAATTAATCCGTCTGTCTGGCTGTGTTGTTTCAAGTGACAAGAATCTAAATCAAGGGATGATGGGATATTATAAGAACACATGTATCTGTTGATAAAAGCCAAACACATGCGCTGTAGCAGGTGTCCTCGATTATTGTGTGTTTTCTCCCAAAACCAGATTTAAAGCAGTGTGGTCGCTAGACCCTTTTTACTGGGGCACAAGAGCCAATGAAGTACTGCTGTGTCCTACTGATAAACCCTTGTCAGATGGTGGAGATTTTCATATACTGACTTGACAATCATTTTCTGTGAAGATATTTCAGCAATCATATCATGTGTTCACCATCGGCTGTTTATAATCAGAACTATAGATTTGCAAATGAGTCCAAGGGATCAAAAGGTTTTGAAAAAAATATATACCTTGCGACACCATAGCCAGAAAAGGGGAGTGAAATTGTGAATGCTAACGGCTAAGCCATTTCCAGATAATACAGACATTCTTGACTAGCAAGCAACCCACTATGCTAATTTTTGCAAAAAATTGTAAGTGGGATATAAACTGATGGTTCTGCTGTTGAAAGTGTTTGTTCTGGATCCAGTGATCTCAGCTGTGCTGCTCAATGATGCTAATGAGCTAAGGGAGAGTCTCGGATTCATACAGTATTCCCTTGCAAGCTGAGATGTGCCTGAATCTGAATACGTTATTCGGAAAGGTAATGATGTGTACTACGGCACCCCTTAAGTGAATAAATACATGATATACAAAAAAAATATATATATATATTTCAATGCTTTCTGTCAGAATTATGCCATTGGGTAATTATCGCTGGCATCAGGGAGCCGTTATTAATATGCATGGCATTGAAATCACTTATAAATGCCCATTGGCTTTTTACTTTTACTTTCGAGATTTGTGTTCACACATAGCCTACTCTACTACGGAGCGGCACTACACAAGATTTGATGTTTCACCATTGTCCTATCAGTCATCTCTCCTCACCTCTCTCTGTTTATGTGGTAAGTGAAATTTTATGTACTGTCATGTAAAAGGCAACTGCTAGCAAGTGGCTAACCATGTCCCTTTAGTGGCTCCGTACGACACATTCGCTTTCCATGCTTTTCGAATATGGAGTCGCTATTCGGGCACATCCCTACTAGCAAGCACTGAATTTATATCATGCTTTTAAACTGCTAGTGTTGGTTACAATACCTTCCAGCTTGACATGGAAAGTCTGAATGCAGACATTAATTAATTTTGTCTCATGTCTGTGTCTATAGTGTCCATACAGGGGTGTCGTTCTATGCCATGGCTGCAGACTACATGCAGCTCTTTCATTATTGTGTTCAGTGGTGTCTAACCTCACATAATGAACTCCTTGTTGGTGCTTATGGTTACTATTATGAGAAACTGTCAAAAGTTCCACTTACAACAGCCCTCTATGACATTTACATCACAGATGTCTGGGAAATTTGGCCACACTGGAGCAGGCTTTATTTTTAATGGCTTTGTGTCATGAAATTAATCCCTATTCCTATCTGTTGTTTGGATACATTCAATGTAACAGAGTCACAATGTAACAGAAGTAGCATCAGATATTTTCTGCTGTATTGTGACAAACAGTCTGACATTCCACTGAAACATTAAGTTATACTTTAATATAACTTTGGAACATTAAAAAATGAAACTGTTCTTGCAGTAAAATATGCATAGATTGGTTTGCTTGAGTGCCAAATCCTATTTAAATCCACCCATTCAATGGCCTCTTCACATGGCCTGAAATGCAAATGGACTTATATATGGGTGTGTTTTCCATTGTTTGTTTGGGCACTAGAGAAAATTCAAGTGGTTCCACTTACACATGTGAGAGCCCTTCAGAACCCCCGTTTTATACCTTGTGTGTCTCCCTTCATGTGTCCAAACACCATTTGAGGTTTGATGTCAATTTCCAATGCATTGTTCACAATAAGACTGGCACCCAGTCACATCACACAGCAGGGAGGACCGGAGCACAAAAATCGGCATTGTGGTTTTGCTATGCTAGAATAAGAGGATTATTTTACAACCTTTTAATCTCCCACAGACATGAGTAAACATTCATTCTTGCATCGCTTACACATGCAATTAGTTTCCATCCTGCGAGAAGGAGAATCTTAATCGATTACTGTTGAAAGCGGCTCTTTTAGTTTGGCTTATCTGTGTGAGACTATTTTACACGGAGCATTTTAGTATTCAGGGTGGGATGTTGCTCTTGATATCATTACCAAATGATAGTGGAATCCTGTTATGTGGAAGTGATTAAAAGGAATGATTAGGTGGTAAATATTTATGTAAATCATTGTAAATGCTATAAAAGAAAGCCTGAAAGCTAAATAGAAAATGACAAAAGAATATAACAAATTACTAAAACCTAAACAAACATTTAATTATGTAAATATAAACAAAAAATTCGAAATACTACTATAATAAATAATGCTAAAATGACACTGGTTTAAATTTAAAAATGTGTGTGTGTGTGTGTGTGTGTGTGTGTACTATAAAATATTTGGATATCATTATTAATTAAATCATATAATATTGAATAATTAATTAAGTCATGTATAAATAATTATAATTATAATGCAGTTGTGATTTTATTTTTTAACCAGATTTCTAACTGGTTAACACTTAAAGCTGCAGTAGGTAACTTTTGTAAAAATATTTTTTACATATTTGTTAAACCTGTCATTATGTCCTGACAGTAGAATATGAGACAGATAATCTGTGAAAAAATCAAGCTCCCCTGGCTCCTCCCAGTGGTCCTATTGCCATTTGCAGAAATACATCCGCTCCCGGTAAGAAACAACCAATCAGAGCTGCGGTCCGTAACTTTGTTTGTGTTCAAAATGTAGAAAAATTTATATAATAAGCGAGTACACCATGAATCCATTTTCCAAACTGTGTTTTTAGCTTGTCCTGAATCACTAGGGTACACCTATAATAAGTGTTTATATTCAGACTATTTTAGATTGCTTCGGGGGTACCGCGGCGGAGTAACCCAGTACCTTTGTGATTCTTCATAGACATAAACAGAGAGAAGTAGTTCCGGCTACGATGTTCTTCCGCAAGATGCGAGCAGTTCTGTTTATTAACCGCTAGAGCGTCAAAAGTTACCTACCACAGCTTTAAACAAATACATTGGCTCTTTAGTGACCTGGAATGTCATCATCATTCATTTCGAGGTATTAAAGATCAGAATGTGTTAAAATGATTGGCAAAACATTCATTAATAAGAATTATAACAGTGAAAATTCAGAAGTAGCCTTATGTCTTTGGTTTAGCTAAGTACTAACATGTATGAACAAGAACACACACACGCACGCACGCACACACACGCACAAACACACACACGAACACACACACACACACACACACACAAACCCTCATCCGTTCCAAAAAGCTGGTTTGGCAACCCCGTGTCCTCTGAGCACCTGCAGTTTATCCAACAAGGTCATTGGCAGCATAGACGAAGCCTGTCTGAGGTTTGCCAGCAGCAGGACAAATGAGAGGAAAGCATTTCTTGTGCCACTACAGCTCTCCAGCAGAGGTGACAATGGCTAAAGCAGCATGCTAATCCTGTCTTTGCAAAGATATGCAATCACACAAATTTTGGATATCGTTGGCCACCTTCAGAGGCTTCCAACAAGTCGGTTTTAAATGGGATTGACGGAGGATCTGTGGCTTTTGGTCTAGAAGAAGTCAGGTTGATTACAGACCTCAAAATCAATTGTTTGCCAGTAAGTTTTGCCAGTCATTAGCAACTGTAAATAAAAATTTGCATCAGCCATCATATTTGTAAGTGGCAGCTGTTTGATTGCTGAGCACAGTAATTGCAAACAGGTGCACCAGCTAATTATTAATAAAAAACAAAAACTCTTCCTAGGAGCAACTGCTTATACTAGAATCTAGAATCAGTCGTTAGGACACTAACGACTGTAGCCTCTAGTGCCAGTCAGTATTGTGTCTCTTGAGATCAGGGATTGAGTTTTACCTGTGCAGCTCTTACCAGCTGGAATCCATTACAGTGGCTATTACACCTCTTGAGATCAGGGGAGTGAGGTGCAGATCATATCAGCTGGCCTCTGTTGCATGTTGACAGTATGCATGTACTATATTTAGCAAACTGTGTAGTATAGCTTACTCTACATAATTTGTACCTTCTAACAAGAATAAAAATAAAATTGTTATATGAAATTATAATTAAAAAAAGCATACTATAAATGTAGAATAATATATGATGAAATAAGAATTATATCTATTATAAGGTGTATGTATGCTGTGTATGCAGTAGGCTAGTGTTCTATTTTGAACATACTGTATGGCCTCTGTGGTGCAGTCATGTCAGTCACTATCAATGTGTTGTGATTTGAAGGCAGGCTCCTGTTTATTATTCCAGGAGGCTTGTTTGTTAAGAATGATCCTCTTAAGGAATTGCTGATCCTCTTGAACACTCCAGAAAGCACTTGTGCACAAAAACGAAGGAATAGGGCTGGTGACCCAATCAGAGGAGCCCGTTCTGAGAATGAAGGAACTTTGTAGTGTTTCTACATATGAATGCAATCAAGAGTGATCTAAATGCTCTGTGTCTAGCTTATGCTAGTGATTTTGTGTGATTAACATTTAACCACAATGCAATGACAGTAGTAGTTTGTGGTCTGGCCATGATATAAATACCATATTATCATTTTTGACAACTGTCAGTTTTTATTATTTTAAACATGCACATCTCATACCATCATTTTCAGATTTATATTTTATTGCCTAAGAACAGTACTTTATTTACAATGTTAGGGTTATTTTGGCATTATTAGTGTTGTCACTCATACTGAAACTCAATTTTGTAGAAATATAAGTTATGTAATGAGATGTAAAAATTGATTGTCTCCCAAACAAATAAATAAATAAACTTTCACAATCCCAATGACATTGTATTGTCCATTATTTATAAGTAAAATACTATTGATGAGTTACCATAATTTTTTTTTACTACAATCACCAGCCAAAACTCATTTTATGAAACAAGGATAAGTGTTCAGGGCGATTTATCCCAGTAAAATGATTTTTTTTTCCAGATCATGAACAAAGAGCCATTCTAGATAATGTAGTCCATCTCTCAGATGTCCTAGCCACACCCAGCCAATAGTCCTTTCTATTGTGTCCCTGTATGTCCATAACCGCTGATTGATTGATCCCTTCAGGCGGGCTGAGCGAAGCAACTAAAGATCTTCAGCTTCAAGGCTTAGAAAAACTGATGTATAGAGTTCCACAGCTTTGAGCTTTAGGGTGATTGTATATGAAAGAATAGCTAGAGGCGATATCCTGATAAAGCATATATGAAAGTATATTCTCACTAATATATTGACTTATTTAACATGAAATAATAATAAAAACAATAGTAACAACAACATTTAATATTACTTTTATCTTCAGAAGTAATTTGAAAATGCTTTAAGGTTTTTTTGTTCAAACAAATTCTTTGTAGCTTTAAACTTGCTTTTTATTTTTTGATATGTGACTTGGTTTGGTTCCATACTTTCATCTGGTTCCTTTATTTTTTATTTTTATCAAACTAGATTTAACAGGGATAACTATGTATTCAGAGTGGGATCACAGGTATGGCTCTAATGTTTGTTTCTAGTCCTGGCAAAAGTGAATGAATTGCAATGTTTCCATTATGACAGTGTGGATATGTTTACTTATGATGGTATTATGCTCATGAACTGATTTGCTGGGTCATCTGATACAAACGTCTTACCTAATTAATCTACAAGTAGTTGTGCAGCATGAATGGTCTTGCCCCTGCAGGTTTGAAATATTAGAATGGGAAAAAAGGTATTGGGGTTTGGGTGGGTGGAGGGTTAGGAGACTCTATGGGGGATTACTTTTTGTTTCATAGCAGACTCTTTCAACAGCTATCATTCATCAAAGTTCAGTGATTTTAAAGAAGACTTGGAAACGTGCAACAAGATCATTGTACTCTAGTACAGGCCTAAATATTTTAAAAGATCATGTTTTGTGCATTTAATTTAATTAAATACATTACATAAAATGATTAAAATATATATATTAATAAGTTATTTATACTGTATATATCAAACATTACTGCTGCAAACACTGCTTTACGCATTATATTAAAATCGGAAAATAATTAAAACATTTTGAAACTTCAAAATATTATTTTTTTAATTAAGAAATTATTTATTGTTAAAGTATGGGGTTACTTATTTTGTTATTATTAAAAATATACTTTAACTTAAAAAAGACACATTCAATTGATCAAAAGTTACACTAAAGAATTATACATTGTTACAAGTAAATGGAAAGTTGAAGTTTGAAATAAAATATATATATATATATCATCCACAAAACATACTAAGCATCACACCTGTTTTCACCACTGATGATAAATAAGAACTGTTTCTTGAGCATACAGTATTAGCACGATTTCCGAATGTATCATTTGACACTGAAGACTGGAATAATGGCTGCTGAAAATTCAGCTTTGCCATCATAGGAATAAATTACACTTTAATATTTATTAAAAGAGAAAACTATTATTTTAAATGGTTATAATATTCACAATATTACAATTTATACAGTATTTTATTTAAAAAAAAATTACCCCAAACATTTGCATAGTATGTCAAGTCAAGTCACCTTTATTTATATAGCACTTTAAACAAAAAAGGATTGTGTCAAAGCAACTGAACAACATTAATTAGGAAAACAGTGTGTCAATAATGCAAAATGACAGTCAAAGGCAGTTCATCATGGAATTCAGTGATGTCATCATCTCAGTTCATTTTAAATAGTATCTGTGCAATCATTTGCAATCAAGTCAACGATATCGCTGTAAATGAAGTGACCCCAACTAAGCAAGCCAGAGGCGACAGCGGCAAGGAACCAAAACTCCATCGGTGACAGAATGGAGAAAAAACCTTGGGAGAAACCAGGCTCAGTTGGGGGGCCAGTTCTCCTCTGACCAGATGAAACCAGCAGTTCAATTCCAGGTTGCAGCAAAGTCAGATTGTGCAGAAAAATCATCATCTGTTTCCTATGGATTTGGATATTAGAAGCATATCAGTGTGTTATGTGCAAGCCAGTTTAAAGAGATGGGTCTTTAATCTAGATTTAAACTGCAAGAGTGTGTCTGCCTCCCGAACAATGTTAGGTAGTTTATTCCAGAGGTAAGGCGCCAAATAGAAAAAGGACCTGCCGCCTGCAGTTGATTTGATATTCTAGGTATTATCAAATTGCCTGAGTTTTGAACGCAGCGGTCGTGGAGGATTATAATGTAACAAGAGCTCATTCAAATACTGAGGTGCTAAACCATTCAGGGCTTTATAAGTAATAAGCAAGATTTAAAAATCTATATGATGTTTAATAGGTAGCCAGTGCAATGTTGACAGAACCGGGCTAATATGTTTATACTTCCTGGTTCTAGTAAGAAATCTAGCTGCTGCATTTTGGACAACATGGAGTTTGTTTACCAAGTGTGCACTGCAGAACAACCACCCAATAAAGCATTACAATAATCTAACCTTGAGGTCATAAATGCATGGATTAAGATTTCTGCATTTGACATTGAGAGCATAGGCTGTAATTTATATATATTTTTGAGATGGGAAAATGCAGTTTTACAAATGCTAGAAACATGGCTTTCTAAGGAAAGATTGCTATCAAATAGCATACCTAGGTTCCTAACTGATGACGAAGAATTGACAGAGCAACCATCAAGTCCTAGAACAGCGTGGTATGTTTTGCCGGGCCACAAAGAAATATAGAGCTGAGTATCATCAGCATAACAGTGAAAGCTAACACTGGGTTTCCTGATGATATCTCCCAAGGGTAACATGTATAGCCTGAAGAGTAATGGCCCTAGTACTGAGCCTTGAGGTACTCCACACTGCACTTGTGATCTATATGATACCTCTTCATTCACTGCCATGAATTGATGGTGGTCATATAAGTACGATTTAAATCTTGTAATGCACAGTAGTGTTGTGAGGATACTACCTTTTCTACTATCTTGGACAGAAAAGGGAGATTCAAGATCGGTCTATAATTAACTAGTTCTTTGGGGTCAATTTTTGTTTTTATTTGATGAGATGCTTAATAACAGTCAGTTTGAAGGTTTTGGGGACATATCCTAATGACAATGATGAATTAATAATAGTCAGAAGAGGATCTATGACTTCTGGAAGCACCTCTTTTAGGAGCTTAGATGGAATAGGGTCTTGTAGGGTCTGTTGTCATTTTAGATGATTTAACAAGTTTATACAATTCTTCCTCTTCTATAGTAGAGAATGAGTGGAACTGTTCCTCAGGGGATCTATAGTGCACTGTCTGATGCGATACTGTAGCTGACAGCTGAATGGTTACAATTTTATCTCTAATAGTATCGATTTTAGAAGCAAAGTAGTTCATAAAGTCATTACTGCTGTGATGTTGGGAAATGTCCACACTTGTTGATGCTTTATTTTTCATTAATTTAGCCACTTTATTGAAAATATACCTGCAGTTATGTTTGTTTCCTTCTAAAAGAGACGAAAAGTAATCAGATCTAGCAGTTTTTAATGCTTTTCTGTAGGATAGGTTACTTTCCAGCCAAGCAATACAAAATACCTCTAGTTTTGTTTTCCTCCAGCTGCGCTCCATTTTCCAGGCTGCTGTCTTTAGGGTGTGAATGTGCTCATCATACTATGGTGTCAGACTGTTTTCCTTAAACTTCCTTAAACGTAAAGGAGCAAAAGAGAGAGTCCATAGTTTCTGTTACATCATCAAGTTGTTCTGAGGTTTTGGATATGCTAAGGAATTCAGATACATCAGGAAGATTACTTAGAAAGCAATCTTTTGTGGTAGAAGTGATGGTTCTTCCATACTTGTAACAAGAAGTAGAATTTACAGTTTTAGCTATATGAAGTTTACACAAAACAAAATAATGATCTAAGATATCATCACTTGGCTGCACTTGGTCCATCAACATCAATTCCATGTGACAGTATTAAATCTAGAGTATGATTTCGAACAATGAGTAGGTCCTGAGACGTGTTGTCTAACACCAATAGAATTCAGAATGTCTATAAGTGCTGTTCCCAGTGCATAGTTTTCATCATCAACATGGATATTAAAACCACCAGCTATTAAAACTTTATCTGCAGCCAGCACTTACTTGGATGTAAAATCAGCAAACTCTTTAAGTCTGTATGGTGCCCTGGTGGCCTGTATACAGTAGCTAGTACAAACATCACAGAGGATTTATCATTAACATTTGTTTCTCTGGATAATGTTATATGAAGCACCATTACTTCAAACGAGTTATACTTGAAGCCTACCCTCTGAGAAATCCTGAAAACATTGTTATAAATTGAAGCAACACCTCTCCCTTTACCTTTTGTGACATGGGTCATGATTATAACAGTAACAATGGGGGGTAGACTCATTTAAAACAATGTAATCATCAGGTTTTAGCCAGGTTTCTGTCAAACAGAGCACATTTAGATTCTGATCAGTAATCATATTATTTACAAAAAGTGCTTTTGTAGAAAGGGACCTGATATTTAATAAACCAAGCTTTATCATTTGTTTATCCGTATTGCATCTGTATTTTATTTGTTGAACCTCAATTAAATTGTTAACCTTAAATTGGTTACAGACACAGAGACAGACACAGTCTCTAGTGTGATATCAAGGTGAAAGAGTCTCTGTGTTAACTGAATTAACTGAGAATTAACTGACTTCTGTGACGTGAAGTGGCTAGCAGATGGTTGGTTTAGCCAGTCTGTCTGCTTCCTGACCTGGGCCCCAGTTAGTCAAGTACAAACTCTAAGACTATGTGCCATATTTCTAGAGAGAAGAGCGGCACCACCCCAGGAGGGATCTCTTTTCAACAGGTCAGGTCTGCCCCAAAAGCTCATCCAATTGTCTATGAAACTTATGTTATTCTGCGGGCACCACTTAGACATCCAGCCATTGAGATGACAATCTGCTATGGGACCAGAGCATATTACAGTGTCTGACATCATGCTTGCAAGTTCACACACCTCTTTGATGTTATTTTTAGTGATCTCCGGCTGGCGAAGTCGAACATAATTAGCGCTGGCGAAAATAGCAATCTTACTGTATTTACGTTTAGCATTAGCCAGCACTTTTCAATTTGCCAAGATGTCAGGTGCTCTGACTCCTGGTAAACATTTGACTATGGTGTCTGGTGTCTCTATATTCACATTCCGTACAATAGAATTGCCAATAACTAGAGCACTCACATCAGGTTTCTCAGTGGGTGCATCACTGAGTGGGGAAAACCTGTTTAATGTTTTGATCGGAACAGAAGAGCTGTGTTTTGACCCGCTTCTATGCCGCCTCACTGTCACCAAGTTGCCCTGCTGCAGAGGCTCTGTTACCATAACCGGACAATGTACAGGACTCACTAAACTAGAGGCATCCAAAGCCGTATCTAGAGCCCTCAAATTATTACTGTACTCAATTAAAGTTTGGATGAGCGTCTCTAATTCTGAAATCTTCTCTGTCAGCCTAACTATTTCCCTGCATTTATCACATGTGAATCCCTTGTCACCGACAGAGATAGATAAACAAGTCAGTCAGTCTCTGTTAGCTGTAGATATTGGGTTTGCTGATCATTTCTAACCAGCCAAGCAGGACATTTGACATTTCCAGGAATGCAGTTTTGCAGTCTGACCTGAATCTGTTTGGGTTATACACTCCAACGGACACCTCTTTCATAGGGACCCTCTTTCAATAAGAGGGTCTTAGATTAATTTCACATTGGCCCTTATGAATGGCAGATTCTCAGTAGCAGAGTGGTGGTCACCAAAAGAAGATAAATTAAATATATATTTTGAGATTCTTTCTTTCTTTAAGATTTCCGAATTTATTCCATAAGTGAAGACAACATTTTAGGGCAAGGACTTGTACATTTCAGAATTTTTGTACATGACCCCCTCAGCTGCTATAAGCAATCACAAAGCTACACTGAATTTCAGTGACACTGATTTCTTTCTTTATCACTGTGTTCCTGAAAGATCACATGACACTGAAGACTGGATTAATTGCTACTGTCAGCTTTGCTATCACAGAAAGAAATTATAATTTTAAAACATATTAAAATAAATGAAGCATTGATGAACATAAGGGCCTTCTTTTAAATATTACTAACCTCTTATTTCTGAACAGTAATTCAGCAATCAATAAAGTACCTGTCAGACTAGACCCTGGATTTCCTCTCATATAGATCCATCTTTGAAAACGTAAAATTGCAAATGATAGGTTAGTGTACACTACAATATTTTATATCAATAGCCAGTAAGTCTGAAATGTAATGAATCTGGATGTTTATTTGAGGTGGTAAGCTGAGCAGAAAGTGCAATATGTATTGTTTTGGATTTAAGCAACATACAGACAGAATTCCAGGAGGCATTATGATGTGGGTAGTAGTTTATTCACTCACAATAACACAACCCTGCATGTACAGTATTGTTCAAAATAATAGCAGTACAATGTGACTAACCAAAATAATCAAGGTTTTTCGTATATTTTTTTATTGCTACGTGGCAAACAAGTTACCAGTAGGTTCAGTAGATTCTCAGAAAACAAATGAGACCCAGCATTCATGATATGCACGCTCTTAAGGCTGTGCAATTGGGCAATTAGTTGAATTAGTTGAAAGGGATGTGTTAAAAAAAATAGCAGTGTGGCATTCAATCACTGAGGTCATCAATTTTGTGAAGAAACGGGTGTGAATCAGGTGGCCCCTATTTAAGGATGAAGCCAACACTTGTTGAACATGCATTTGAAAGCTGAGGAAAATGGGTCGTTCAAGACATTGTTCAGAAGAACAGCGTACTTTGATTAAAAAGTTGATTAGAGAGGGGAAAACCTATAAAGAGGTGCAAAAAATGATAGGCTGTTCAGCTAAAATGATCTCCAATGCCTTAAAATGGAGAGCAAAACCAGAGAGACGTGGAAGAAAACGGAAGACAACCATCAAAATGGATAGAAGAATAACCAGAATGGCAAAGGCTCAGCCAATGATCACCTCCAGGATGATCAAAGACAGTCTGGAGTTACCTGTAAGTACTGTGACAGTTAGAAGACGTCTGTGTGAAGCTAATCTATTTTCAAGAATCCCCCGCAAAGTCCCTCTGTTAAAAAAAAGGCATGTGCAGAAGAGGTTACAATTTGCCAAAGAACACATCAATTGGCCTAAAGAGAAATGGAGGAACATTTTGTGGACTGATGAGAGTAAAATTGTTCTTTTTGGGTCCAAGGGCCACATGCAGTTTGTGAGACGACCCCCAAACTCTGAATTCAAGCCACAGTACACAGTGAAGACAGTGAAGCATGGAGGTGCAAGCATCATGATATGGGCATGTTTCTCCTACTATGGTGTTGGGCCTATTTATCGCATACCAGGGATCATGGATCAGTTTGCATATGTTAAAATACTTGAAGAGGTCATGTTGCCCTATGCTGAAGAGGACATGCCCTTGAAATGGTTGTTTCAACAAGACAATGACCCAAAACACACTAGTAAACGGGCAAAGTCTTGGTTCCAAACCAACAAAATTAATGTTATGGAGTGGCCAGCCCAATCTCCAGACCTTAATCCAATTGAGAACTTGTGGGGTGATATCAAAAATGCTGTTTCTGAAGCAAAACCAAGAAATGTGAATGAATTGTGGAATGTTGTTAAAGAATCATGGAGTGGAATAACAGCTGAGAGGTGCCACAAGTTGGTTGACTCCATGCCACACAGATGTCAAGCAGTTTTAAAAAACTGTGGTCATACAACTAAATATTAGTTTAGTGATTCACAGGATTGCTAAATCCCAGAAAAAAAAAATGTTTGTACAAAATAGTTTTGAGTTTGTACAGTCAAAGGTAGACACTGCTATTTTTTTGAACACACCCCTTTCAACTAATTGCCCAATTGCACAGCCTTAAGAGCGTGCATATCATGAATGCTAGGTCTTGTTTGTTTTCTGACAATCTACTGAACCTACTGGTAACTTGTTTGCCACGTAGCAATAAAAAATATACTAAAAACCTTGATTATTCTGGTTAGTCACATTGTACTGCTATTATTTTGAACAATACTGTATGTGGAATATTAATTTAGGAGGTGCAATAACTTGCACAATCCCATAGGACTAACAAGGACCAGCACATTTTCCTTCGTGACAGAAACATACAAATAATATTTTGAGCAGAACTGTTTTACTCCAACTACTTATTGTCAGAGTCAGTCCATTTACTAGTCTACTGGCAGAATAATGTCTTAAAAAAGAGCATTGTGTGATCTATAAAATCCAAACCCAAAGATAAAAAACTGACAGGCAGCTTCTCTGTAGTGTATTCTTTAACAGTATAAATAATTAAAACCCAGTCCATCATTTAAGACCCCACCATTGTGGCTGCAAGCAGTTTTGCTAAGCTTTTTGTCAAGCAGTGTAACACTGACAAAGCAGTAAGCACTAAACTGACTAAACACTTCAACCCACTCACAACCCCAGCAAATGAATCAAGTGCACTTTTTTATTGTATTTCATGGATCTGCACTGTTCACTTTGCATAGTCATGCAATTTTCATATTAATAGGCATGGTTACATCTACTACTATATATTTATACTACTGTTTGAAAGTTTCAGATTATATTATTATTATCTTTTAATGTTTATAAAAGAATGTTCTTCTTCAGGAACTCGAGCTGCGTTGAACACTATGAGGATTGCCTTTAGAGTGAGTCACTCTGAATATTGTGTGCAATCTATCCAATGGAAGGGTGTAACATCACATGCAGAGTGACGTAAGCCACCAGGAAGCTATAAAAGCATGTGCCACGCAGCTGGCATCAGCTTTGTAGTCTTTCAGCAGACCCTCTGTGTGTGCATAATCAGTCTGTCTTGTGAGTCTTATTTGGTGTTGTCTGTCCCTATAAGCTATGTTCCCCACGGGTCTGGACCCACTTCTGCCGAGGCAGAATGGCAGCTGCACTCATGGGTTTTGCAGGTGAATCTGACAGAGGGAATGGAGACGGGCGAGTCCATATCTCCTTCCTCATCTGCCAGATCCAGCGCCTAATCCCTGGGATCATAATCCCGTTCTGCGGTTTTTTCCTCCCAGGGAGAGGGATCAACACTTTGCATGAAGAGCCTACCCTTTTTTCCCCGATCTGTATGATGAGATCGCCAGATCCTGGAATCAGGCATTTTCAGCCCACCTCTTCAACCCCGCTTCAGACTGTTATGGCAATGTGGCGGGGCTGGGAGTGCGTGGTCACAGAGCAATGTCATGGGTGGAACAGACACTCGCGCCATCAGGTGGTCAATGGCAGATATGTTGGTGGCGGAGAGGGACTTATGGCTGACTCTGTCCGATATGAAAGAAAAGGACAGGGTCTGCCCCATGGACCCCCCGCAGCAGCCTTCAGACTGACATATGGTGCCAGTCTTGCCTCAGTGCCCTCAGGAAGTGCCCTCGGCTAAGATTCAGTGGGGTTATTCTGATGTTGGTCAGACCCGAGCAGGCTCTGGTTATGGAACAGGAAGTGAACACCCTATTTAGGAAGGAGGGCATCGAGGTGGTCCCTCCTCAAGACAGGAAATCCGGGTTTTACAGCCGGTATTTCATAGTTCCAAAGAGTGATGGGGGTTGCGACCGATAATAGATCTGAGTCATTTAAACAGCTCAGTCATGCAGTTGAAGTACAAGATGCTCACCATCAAGAATGTTGTATCTCAAATCAGGTCTGAGGACTGATTTGTCATGATAGATCTCAAAGACACAGGCTTTTTTTCGGGGTCGAGCATACCAATATAGAGTACTTCCGATCGGCCTTGCACTCTCAACCCGCACGTTTACGATGTATGTGGATGCTGCTCTGGATCCACTGCGACTGCAGGGTATCTGCAAACTAAACTATATCGACGATTGGTTGATTGAGCTCAATCAGAGCAGAAGTCGGTTCGACATAAAGATGATATTCTTGTCCACATCAGGGAGCTATGTTTGAGGCTGAAAGCCAAGAAAAGTGTATTTTCTCCATTACAGAGGACCACTTATCTAGGTGTGGTGTGGGTTTCGACCACAATGCAGGAATGTCTGTCCCCTGCTCATATCGTGTCGATCCTCACATCAATCAAGAGAGTTAGAGAAAGCCAGTCACTCACTGTAAAGCAGTTTTAGAGATAAAATCGAGCGCAGCGTTAGATCAGTCAGGCCACAGAGGCAAGACTGTGAACTGCTGATGCGGTCAGCTGTCAAATCGCTCCAATCACCACCTCTATCCTATTAGACACGGGACATATATACACGTGGCACTACTGCTCGGTAAGTATGCTCAACGGCTCACAAGGCTCAAACTGCTCACGAGAGCCATTGCTCGCTCAGGAACTATCAGACGGTGAATCTATCTCCTGAACAACAGAGGGTGACAAAGACTAACCATCCTCTGAAACCATCGGGAATCACTAGTGAGAAGTACTGGCTACATCCGATCTTAGGCAGCTGACTCGCTCAGCATCAGGTGTGTTCAACTCACCAGCACTGTGCAAAACGATCGCAATCTGACTGAAGCAGTGCATACCTGGTAGAATATTGTCCGACTGAGACTGAGCCGACGCACATGACCGTCACGTTTGGCATCAAGTATCACTAGATTGTTTCGAGAGCAGCCGGCTGATTCAGCCTGCAGTTTCTCCAGAGTGACAGCTGGAGCGCTGATGACGACACAGCTGTTCACGATTGGTCAGATTCACCACATGACTACAATCATGGAAGGAGATGAAAAAAAAATATAAAGGAAGAGGGGCTGCTGAGATCACCCCTTGCCGCGATACCTGAGGGGGCCGCTGTTATCCCTCAATCGAGGGACGGACTCCCCCTCAGAAGAAAGGGACCTGCTGTTCTGTCCAGCTGGAGAGAACACCCTTTGCTGCTGTAGCTGCAGGGGACTGTTGTTCATCCTTCAGCAGAGGATGAACACCCCTGCTACTTAAATGGAGATGGAGAAGTTGAATATGGAGGAGAATGGAGGAAAAAAAATTAAAAAAGGGCAACTGTTTTCTCTCGCTGGGAGATCACCCCTTGCCGCGATACCTGAGGGGGCCGCTGTTATCCCTCAAGCGAGGGACAAACTCCCCCTCAGAGGAAAGGGACCTGCTGTTCTCTCCAGCTGGAGAGAACACCCTTTGCTGCTTTGGCTGCAGGGGACTGCTGTTCATCCTTCAGCAGAGGATGAACACCCCTGATACTTAAAATAAGAGGGGACTTGCTATTCTCTCCCTTGCTATTAGAGGTTAGAACACCCCTCTCCTACCATAGGCTGCATTAAGGACATCTCTATAACATTATCTTTCTCTTTTGCAGGAAGTAAACAAGGAACCGCTACTCTCCTACCACTCATATCAAGCTCAGGGACATGCTGCTCATTTGCGGTTCTCGCGCTGGAGAAAATACCCTTCGCTGCAATTACCAGCTACCTTAATTATAGAGAGGCCCGCTATTCTCTGCCTCATTAGAAGGGAGAATACCCCTCCGCTAGCCAGTAGGCTACATTAAGGATATATCAATAACACTGTATTTTCTCTTTGCAGGATTGGAACAAGGTTGGTTTTGGGGGGTTCTTCTTCAGGCCGTAATACCTCTTATTATGTTTTGGGGGTTAATGTTAAAGCTCTTGTATGTTCAGTTATTCTGGGAGCAAGAACCCCCATAACTATTACACTGGTTACACTGGCTACCAGTAGCTGCTCGCATCAAATTCAAGGTATTGATGCTTGCCTACAAGATCACTCTCACAGACCTTTTCCTGTACTGTGCCCAGCTGGTGGAATGACCTCCCAATCTCAATTCGTACAGAGTCTTTACTCATTTTCAAGAAACATCTAAAGACTCATCTTTTTCGCCTGCACTTAACCAACTAACACTAGCACTTTTCCTTGTCTTTTCATTTATAAAAAAAAAAAAAAACCTGGCTATGTGTTCTATACTAGTTTAACTGAGACTTGTCATGGCACTTGTATACTGTTGTTGTTCTCTTGTTGACGTGACTGCTTCTATTGTTCTCATCTGTAAGTCGCTTTGGATAAAAGTGTCTGCTAAATGATTAAATGTAAATGTAATGTAATGTTAATGTAAATGTTAAAGCTCTGTTCAGTTATTCTGGGAGCGAGAACCCCCATAAGGAACCATACCGCCAAAAATAAATGGTGTTCAATAAACTCAAGTAAACTTTCCAAAGTGGTTCCTGTCTGAACTGGGATTAATGGCAGCAGCATCCAACGTGAAAACTTTTGGCCTGCTGTACATGAGAGCCCTGCAGTGGTGGCTCAAAAATTTTCAAGAGATTTTCCCCGAAGGAGAATTCTCTTCAAACTATCAAGGTCAAGGTCTTGATTCTTGATCCATAGCCGGGTGCTGGGAGAATGGCCTGGGGAATGGATGCTTCACCCCGTGGTGGTGAAGCAGATATGCAGAATGTTTGGCCAGGCTCAGATGGACCGCTTTGCAACTCAAGAGACATCGCAATGTCCCCTTTGGTTCTCTCAACTCCCCTGGGACTGGACGCTATGGTGCAGACCTGGCCGAGGCTTCCTCTGTTCACTTTTCCCTCAATTGCTCTGCTCCTGGGAGTTCTGTTGAGAGTACGCTGGGACAGGGTTCAGCTGTTATTAGTCTCCCCATTCTGATCAGGTCGAGTATGGTTCTCTGATCTGATTTTGCTCCTTGACGGCTCTTCATGGGAGATTCTGTTCAGGAGAGATCTACTCTCACCAGGCGCAGGGAATGATAATTCACCCCCACCTGGAGTTGTGGAAACTGTGGGTGTGGCTCATATCACAGCTCATAGCATCTGGTCTCTCAACCGAGGTTGTTGAGACCATCCTCCAATCCAGAGCTCCCTCAATGGAGAAACTCTATGCTATGAGGTGAAAACTCTTCACCTCCTGGTGCAGAGATCACCAGCTTGACCCAGGTAACTGCCCTGTTGGTACAGTTCTGGATTTTTTACAAGCCAAGTTCTCTGCAGGGTTGAGCCACTCCACCTTAAAAGTTTACGTGGTGGCTATTGTGGCCTACCATGTCCCCCTCAGTGGGCAGACACCCCCAGTAACACGTTTCCTCCATGTATGTTCCCGTGTTCCCCCCTGGGACTTCGTTGTGGTGTTTGAGGCTCTCTGTAAATCTCCATTTGAGCCGATTCAGGAAATTTCAAACCATTATCTGACGAAAAAGACTGCTTTGTTGCTGGACATTACTTCTCTTAAGAGAGTTGGAGATCTTCAGGCCCTCTCAGTGACCCCTACTCATCTTGACTTTGTGCCTGGCATGGTTAAAGCATTTCTATACCCTTGTGCAGGTTATGTTCTGGGTGCCCAACCAGAAGAAGTTTAACTGTATGTGTCCAGTTTGAGCACTGGACACATACATCCACAGAGCTGCCCTGTGGAGAAAGACAGACCAACTGCTTGTGTGCTATGGTCCTCCCAAAAGGGGTCTTTCTGAAACTAAGCAGACTCTTACCTGTTGGAAATTAGCTTGGCCTATGAGTTATTTGATCTCCCCTTGCCAATGGGAGTAAAGGCTCACTCAACACAGGGTATGGCAGCCTCCAAGGCCTTTTTAGTCACATTTAACAAAAACCCACCAATTCACTATCTCAGTAAATTAGAATATGTGACATGTCAATAAAGTAATAAACTCAAAACACCTGTAAAGGTTTCCTGAGCCTTCAAAATGGTCTCTCAGTTTGGTTCACTAGGCTACACAATCATGAGGAAGACTGCTGATCTGACAGTTGTCCAGAAGACAATGACTGAAAACCTTCACAAGGAGGGTGAGCCACAAACATTCATTGCCAAAGAAACTAGCTGTTCACAGAGTGCTGTATCCAAGCATGTTAACAGAAAGTTGTGTGGAAAAAACAGATGCACAAACCAACTGAGAGAACCACAGCTTTATGACAATTGTCATGCAAAATCGATTCAAGAATTTGAGTGAACTTCACTAGGAATGGACTGAGGCTGGGGCTTAAGGCATCAAGTGCCACCACACACAAATGTGTCAAGGAATTTGGCTACAGTTTTCGTATTCCTCTTGTTAAGGCACTCCTGAACCACATACAATGTCAGAGGCGTCTTACCTGAGCCAAGGAGAAGAAGAACTGGACTGTTGCCCAGTGGTCCAAAGTCTACTTTTCAGATGAGAGCAAGTTTTGCATTTCATTTGGAAACCAAGGTCTTGGAGTCTGAAGGAAGGGTGGAGAAGCTCATAGCCCAAGTTGCTTGAAGTCCAGTGTTAAGTTTCCACAGTCTTTGATGATATGGGGTGCAATCTCATCTGCTGGTGTCGGTCCATTGTGATTTAAAAAAAAAAAAAAAAAAAAAAACCTCAGTACTCCCTTTTACCAAGACATTTTGGAGCACTTTATGCTTCCTTCTGCTGACCAGCTTTTTGAGGATGCTGATTTCATTTTTCATCAGGATTTGGCACCTGCCCACACTGCCAATAGCACCAAAAGTTGGTTTAATGACCATGGTGTTGGTGTGCTTGACTGGCCACCAAACTCACCAGACTTGAACCTCACAAAGAATCTATGGGGTGTTGTCAAGAGGAAAATGAGAAACAAGAGACCAAAAAAGATGAGCTGAAGGTCACTATCAAAGAAACCTGGGTTTCCATACCACCTCAGCAGTACCACAAACTGATTACCTCAATGCCACGCCAAATTGAGGCAGTAATTAAAGCAAAAGGACCTTTAATTACTTAATTACTTTAAAGGGGGGGGGGATGCTCGTTTTCCCTCAATATCCTGTTAATCTTGAGTACTTATAGAGTAGTACTGCATCCTTCATAACTCAAAAAAAATATTTAGTTTTATTATATTCATAAGAGAAAGATAGTCTGTACCGATTTTTGACGTGTGGGCGGAGCTAAAGAATCACGAGAGCCAGTAGGCTTTTGCGCTGAAAGCATGTGGAAGCTGTGACATTACCGTGAGGGAAAAACCATCATCCAAAACAAACCATGGCTTACAGTCAGATTCAGCCGTTTATTTATGATCCAGAATCAGATCCCGAGGCTGAAACTGAACGAGAGCAGCAGCAGCAACGACTCGCTCCGAGTGGGGCTCGAACCCGAGTCTCCGGCATGGGTGGCGGACGCACTATCAAGGAGGCAGAAATATTTTAAGCAATTTTACTCACCGCCTGCGGTTCCAACACACGATCGTGACCCTTTTTCGTTGGGATTGCATAATCCTTAAGAAATAAACGATGTGCAAATCCGTCGTCAAACTGAGCCTTGTTTGTAAAACAAGCATCTTCGAAATGCAGGGAACAAACAAAAACACTTGCACAACTCCATTGATGCTCTGTAAAAATAAACTCCATCCACTGGTCCTGTAAATGACCATTAAATCCCCCAAGCATTGAAGTGGGTCGACACCTTTACTTCCAGCCACAGAGGGCGGTGTTGCCATGGAATAGTCAAAAAAGGACTTTATTATTAAATCGAGGCAAATGTCACTCAAGAACTATTTATTTGTTTGTTTTGGTTGTCTGGTGATTTTTGCATAGTGCTTAATGCGGACATTGTGTTCCTGTTTGTTTTTCAAGAGTGTTTGTTTCTTGCCTCACGCTTTTATTTTGAAATTTGAAAAAGGAAGTGAAGTGGTGCTATGTGTGTTCATTGGCGCACTTTTTTGTACGTGAAGCGTCATTCTGACTAACGTTACCAGAGAAGAAGGATTAACTTTTGGGTGCACGCTCTACATATATACGGTTAAAGGTTTCTCCCTATCTCTTAGCTCCTGGCTGATGAAGGGCACAAGGTATCGTTTTAATTTCATGCTGTGTGGTAAACTTTGAAAGACTTTGAAGTGTTTATTTTAGCGATTACCTCTGAAGCTATTATCTAACGTTTAGCTGGTTGTTAGCATATATGCAAGTTTCGAATATCAGTGATGACCATTTCACTTGCTAATGTTGTTATTCAGAGAGAGTGTGATTCATGGTTACTGTATTATTTCCTCGTCAATGTTACAGTTTTTCTTGGTTTGCACACCAGGTGGATTGTTTACAGTAAATCAGGACTTTATTTGGTCATTTTATGTTTTATGTTTTTCGCACTAATTTGATGTCATCAGTTCTACCAAAATTAATTAATTAACATATAGTTCTCATTGAACTTTAAAAGGACATTGATGTGATTTATAAAATCAAATGGGTCATATAAGTAGCACTTTGAAAGAAGTTTGTCAGTTGTTTAAAACTCATTTATTCGTTGGTGCTGTATCTGCATTAAATATGGTTACTGACAGTGTTAAAATAATTCATATTATTCAGGCTTACTACAGTACAGTAAGGCAAGGTTATTACATTAGCCTGTATACTAAAAATGTGATTTATTGTCATACAATTTATGATGTAGGTCAATCAGATTGCAACTGTGTATCTATTAGTTTATAGGTTTGTTTTGGACATTTATTTACAATTTGCAGGAAGATGTCTAATGACACTTTGTTTGTTTGTTTGTTTTAATTCAGCTCTTACGGTGTTTTTGAAGATTAAACCCTTTGTAAACATCAGTTTCTGAGAGTAAAGTGCATCTGTTCAGCTGGGAATGCTACAGTAAGAGCTTGCCCTTACTCTGGAGAGTAAGTGCTTTACCTAAAAAAAAATAATAATAAAATAAATAACAGCTACACCTCATCAGTCCCACCACATATCTGAAAGCTGTTTAATGACAACCAAAGGATTTAGTCTGGAGATCTAAGTCGGTGGCACTTCTTTAAAGAAAATGGATGCTTCTGAAAATAAAGAACCAGACCAGCACGTGGAGGCCCCTTATAATAGAACGGAAGAGGAGGAGCTTCATCGATCTGGTCGACAACGGAAACCCACGGAAAAGATGCGTGTATTTAAAGAAGGTGAGGCCCTGAAAAAGGAGAAAAGATTGATTCAGCTGTACGAACAATGGAAGGTCCTGGCTCGCAACACAAGGGAAGAGCTAAAAACAGACATTAGTGAGAGCCAACTGGTAGCGCTTATTAATACACTTGAGAAGGGAAGGGATGATGTCATGCACGTCTACCTGGAAATTAGAGATCACATCGCTCCATCCAGTGACACTAGACGCAGAATTGATACTTGTGAAGCTGTGACAAAAGATATTTCGAAGATAATTTTTGACAGAATGGCATGCCTTGAGGACTTTGACAGAGAAAATGTAAAACACAGTCTTCGTGAGATACTCCATCACGATTATGCTCGCTCTGTCTACGGATCCACAGTCTCACACCCCACATCATCAAGGTCTACAGTTATGTCCATTGCAGCTAAGCGAGCGGATGCAGCAGCTGAATTAGCAGCCAAAGAAGCAGAATACTCAATGATACAAGAGATCGAAGCTCAGAAGTGTGAACTGGAAAAACTAAAGGTAGAGAAGGATCTAAAAGCAGCTAGAGCCAGACTGCAGGCCTATGATCAAGAAATGGCACAAGAAGACAACATTCATTCTTCAGATTCAAATTTAGGGGAACAGCAGGATGTGAGTGTAACGCCACAACAGCATTTGGTTCCATTTCCTATTCAATGTCCTACCAACATCACAGCAACGCGTCCTACTGACTTCACAGCAAAATCCTCACCTCCAAGATCTGATATATCTTATCTCGCTCAAGCTGTCCAAGATAGCATAGCTCTGAACAGGCTGCCTGCAACAGAACCATCTGTGTTCAACGGTGATCCTATCCAGTTCATTGAGTGGAAGGCTGCATTTGTGTCGCTCATTGATGGAAAGGCCATTTCTTTTGCTGACAAGCTGCACTATTTAAAAAGGTACGTTGGCGGTCCAGCTCGTAAGTCTCTTGATGGTATCTTCTACAGGAATGATAATGAGGCTTATAATGATGCGTGGAACAAGCTGAACCAACGGTATGGACAGCCATTTGCTATACAAAAGGCATTCAGGGAAAAACTAGCCAAATGGCCTAAGATTCATCCTAGGGATGCTGAAGGTTTCAGAGAATTCTCTGACTTCTTGAATGCTTGTCATCATGCTATGCCTCATGTCAAAGGGCTTGAAATATTAAATGATTGTGATGAAAATCAGAAACTTGTACACAAATTACCAGATTGGGCAGCAGCACGTTGGAACCGTCAGGTCACGCAGACACTCATTGAGACTCATGACTTTCCAAAGTTTATAGATTTTGTGACCTTCATGTCGATGGAAGCAGAGATTTCTTGTAATCCTGTAACCTCCTTCAGTGCTCTTCGTGCCTCTGACCCTACTTCAGAAAAACGGAACCTTAAGGACAGTAAAAGGAACAGGGCTAACGTCTTTCACATTCAAACAGCCACAGAAAATAAAGAAAATGACGAAAACGAACAAAAGCCCACTATAGGGAATTTCAAAATGTGTTTCTTCTGCAAGGACGACAAGCATAAGATTCACAACTGTCCTAAATTTGTGGCAAAATCATTAGAAGAGAAACGGAAATATGTGAAGGATAACAAACTCTGCTATGGTTGCATGAAACCAGGCCACAGCGCAAAAGACCGTCTGTCCTGTGACACCTGTAGAGGTAGACATCCAACGTGTCTACATGATGAAAACTATACAAAGAAAGTCAACTCTGCACCAGTTTCAAACCAAGGTGACACAGAGATAACTACTTCTACATCTCACAAAGTAGAGAATAATGAGCCATCCACCAATACTTCAATGATCGTGCCAGTGTGGGTGTCAACCGAGAGGAATCCAGGCTCTGAAAAACTTGTTTATGCTCTGCTTGACACCCAGAGTGATACTGTGTTTGTCGACAGAGAGCTGAGCATTAAGTTACAAGCTGACTCCTGTCCGGTGAGACTGAAGTTGACAACCATGACTGCAAAGGATCTTGTCAGGCCGAGTGAAAGGGTGTCAGGTCTTAAAGTAAGAGGGTACAGCTCCTCCGTTGTCCTCAACCTGCCCCCTGCCTACACTAAGGACTCCATTCCAGTGAACCGTACTCATATCCCTACTTGTGACACAGCACGACATTGGAAGCATCTCTCTACAATAGTGGATAAAATTCCAGCTCTGCAGGATTGTGAGGTTGGTCTCCTGATAGGCTACAACTGTCCAAAGGCTTTGGCACCAAAACAGGTGATTTTAGGAGGAGACGATGAACCTTATGCAGTCCATACAGACCTAGGATGGAGCATTGTTGGTCGCCTGTCTTCACACAATGAATCACAAAGCTTCAACACCATCTGTCATAGAGTCAGCATAAAAGAGCTCCCTCCAGTGACCCCAGCAGATGTTATTAAAGTATTGGAGTCTGACTTCAAAGACGCTGGTGAAGATGATAAAACTGTGTCACAGGATGACATCCTCTTTTTGACCAAACTGCAGCAAGGCATAAGGAAGAATGACCACGGGCATTACGAGATGCCTCTTCCCTTCAAAAGAAGACCTAATTTCCTTAACAATAAGCAGCTGGCCATTGTAAGGCTCAATCATCTTAAAAGGAAATTGCTGAAAGATGAAAAGTACAAGGAACACTATGTGAGGTTTATGGAAGAGGTCATTGAAAGAGGTGATGCAGAAGAAGTGCATGATGAAGGAAAGGATGGAGAGAAGTGGTACATCCCTCATCATGGGGTGTACCACCCTAAGAAGCCAGACAAGCTCCGTGTTGTCTTCGACTGCTCCGCCAAGTACCAGGGAACCAGCCTCAATGACCACTTGCTCCAAGGCCCAGATTTAATGAATAATCTGACTGGTGTTCTTGTAAGATTCAGACAACATCCCATTGCCATTATGTGCGATGTTGAAAAGATGTTTCACCAATTTCACGTGGAAGAAGCAGATCGAAACTACCTCCGTTTTCTCTGGTGGAAAAATGGAGACTTAGCTTTACACCCACATGAATACCGCATGAAGGTCCATCTTTTTGGTGCAACCTCATCACCTGGATGCGCCAACTATGGTCTGAAACATCTTGCTAAGGAGAATGAGGGTATGTATCCTCTTGGCTCAAAATTCATCACAAAAGACTTTTATGTAGATGACGGTGTCACCAGTGTAGTCAGCACAGAAGAAGCTATCCAGGTAGCAAGAGAAGCTCGACAACTGTGTGCCTCAGGTGGTCTTAGACTGCACAAATTTATTTCAAATGACAAAGTTGTCCTGGATAGCATTCCAATTTCTGAACGAGCTGTTGAAGTAAAGGCGCTTGACCTCAGCTTCGATGACACACCTTTAGAGAGAGCTTTAGGGATCCACTGGCACATTGATTCTGACAACTTCAGATTCTCTGTTGACCTCAAAGACCAGCCAGCAACACGCCGTGGCATACTATCCACAGTTGCGTCTCTGTATGATCCACTGGGCTTTATTGCTCCTTTCCTGCTCAGTGGAAAACTAGTGCTTCAGGAAATGTGCAGAAACGGAACAGGCTGGGATGACCCCCTTCCTAAAGAATTGCAGCCTAGCTGGGAGCATTGGAAAGCAGATCTTGTGAACTTGGAAAAGATCAGTATACCCCGCTGCTATGTGCCTGCAAACTTTGGAAAGGTCATCAAAAGGGAACTTCATCACTTCTCTGATGCGAGCAACAGCGGATATGGCCAGTGTACCTATTTGAGACTCACAAGCAAAGAAGGAAATATCCATTGTGCCCTGGTCATCGGTAAATCCAGAGTTGCTCCCATTAAGGTCCAGACCATCCCCAGGCTCGAATTGACAGCTGCTGTCATCTCAGTTGCCATGAGCAATATGCTTAAACGGGAGCTACAATATGCAGACATAGAAGAGCACTTCTGGACCGACTCCCAAGTGGTTTTGGGATACATAAACAACGAAGCACGCCGTTTTCACACATTTGTGGCGAACAGAGTGCAAAAGATACATCTCAGCACTACTCCTCAACAGTGGAGATATGTTCCCACTAATGAAAACCCTGCTGACCATGCGTCGAGAGGTTTAAACGCTGGTGAGATTCTTACATCTAATTGGTTGACAGGGCCAGGATTCTTATGGAAGAAGGATATACCTCCTGTTGCAGATATTGACACAGCACTAACGATTGGAGATCCTGAAGTGAGACAGGCTCAGACACTGAGTGCACAAGCAACAGAAGTCAGCCTCTCAGACCGCTTGTCAAAGCTGTCTTCGTGGTCTGGAGCTGTCCAAGCTGTGGCTCGCCTCATTCGACGAGCCAAAGGGGACAAATCCAGCAGCCACAGTACGGTAGCTGAACGAGAAGATGCTAAACGCATCATCATTAAAGATTTACAAAGAAACACCCATCCAGAGGATATCAAGTTATTGAGCAAGGGGACCCAGCTGTCACCTGGCAGCAAGCTGTATCATCTTGATGCCTTCCTGGATCAAGAAGGAGTACTCAAGGTAGGAGGAAGACTTTGTGATGCATCTTTACCCAACTCAATCAAACACCCAGTGATCATTCCTAAAGATCACCACATAACGAAGATGATCATCTCTCAATGTCATGCGAATGTCAAGCACCAAGGAAAGGGTCTCACAATTAATGAGATCAGATCACAAGGCTACTGGATTCCAGGAATTAGCAGAGCAGTAGCATCCCATGTGCATCACTGTGTGACATGTCGGAAGCTCAGGAGACCCACAGAAGAACAAAGAATGGCCGACCTCCCTTCAGAGCGTACGAATCCATCCCCACCGTTTACGTACTGTGGTATGGACTGCTTTGGTCCCTTTATCACTAAACACGGTCGGAAGGATCATAAAAGGTACGGCCTCCTCTTCACGTGTTTCAGCTCCAGAGCTATTCATATAGAAATGCTAGATGACATGTCTACAGATGCTTTCATCAATGGCTTACGCTGTTTCATTGCATTGCGGGGAGCAGTGCGCCAAATCAAGTGTGACCAAGGCACCAACTTTGTAGGAGCCAAGAATGAGCTGAAAAATGCTCTCAAGGAGATTGATGCTGATCGTCTGACAGTGTTCTTAGCTGAAAAACAGTGCGATTTTGTCCTAAATGCGCCCCATTCAAGTCATGCTGGTGGGGTATGGGAGAGACAAATCAGAACAGTGAGGAATGTTCTTCGCTCAACTCTCTCACTCTATTCTGGCAGACTGGACGATGCATCACTGCGGACATTCTTTTATGAAGCTATGGCGATCGTAAACAGTAGACCACTCTCAGTTGATAACTTAAACGACCCCAACAGTCTTGCACCTCTCACCCCTAATAACCTGCTTACTATGAAGTCTATTCCAGCATTACCACCACCAGGCAGATTCATCAGAGAAGACATCTATGCAAGGAAAAGGTGGCGTCATGTTCAGTACCTTGCAGAGCAGTTTTGGAGTCGTTGGCGTAAGGAGTATCTATCCAACATTGCCATCAGACAGCGCTGGCACACAGTAAAGAGAAACCTGCAAGTAGGAGACATTGTCATGGAAAAGATTGATGATCTGCCCAGAAATGAGTGGCGGTTGGCCAGAGTTACAGAGACTACTACAGATAAAGACGGGCTTGTGAGAAGAGTAAAAGTATGCCTTGGTGACCGAAATCTGGAAACGGATGGTCGTCGCCTCAACAAGCTGTCTGTCATTGAACGCCCAGTCCAGAAGCTGATCCTGTTGCTAGAGACCGTCTAGCTCCTACCAAGAGCAACCAAGTGTATCCTTTTCTTTATATTACTTGAATTCTAGAAATGCCTTAGTATGGACACTTTATGTCCATTTCTTAAAGTAAAAGGTCATTTTCATTTGAAAGACATTTGTAATTTATATTCCTTAATGTCATACAAATCACTCATGTTTTGGTGGGAGTGTAAATGACCATTAAATCCCCCAAGCATTGAAGTGGGTCGACACCTTTACTTCCAGCCACAGAGGGCGGTGTTGCCATGGAATAGTCAAAAAAGGACTTTATTATTAAATCGAGGCAAATGTCACTCAAGAACTATTTATTTGTTTGTTTTGGTTGTCTGGTGATTTTTGCATAGTGCTTAATGCGGACATTGTGTTCCTGTTTGTTTTTCAAGAGTGTTTGTTTCTTGCCTCACGCTTTTATTTTGAAATTTGAAAAAGGAAGTGAAGTGGTGCTATGTGTGTTCATTGGCGCACTTTTTTGTACGTGAAGCGTCATTCTGACTAACGTTACCAGAGAAGAAGGATTAACTTTTGGGTGCACGCTCTACATATATACGGTTAAAGGTTTCTCCCTATCTCTTAGCTCCTGGCTGATGAAGGGCACAAGGTATCGTTTTAATTTCATGCTGTGTGGTAAACTTTGAAAGACTTTGAAGTGTTTATTTTAGCGATTACCTCTGAAGCTATTATCTAACGTTTAGCTGGTTGTTAGCATATATGCAAGTTTCGAATATCAGTGATGACCATTTCACTTGCTAATGTTGTTATTCAGAGAGAGTGTGATTCATGGTTACTGTATTATTTCCTCGTCAATGTTACAGTTTTTCTTGGTTTGCACACCAGGTGGATTGTTTACAGTAAATCAGGACTTTATTTGGTCATTTTATGTTTTATGTTTTTCGCACTAATTTGATGTCATCAGTTCTACCAAAATTAATTAATTAACATATAGTTCTCATTGAACTTTAAAAGGACATTGATGTGATTTATAAAATCAAATGGGTCATATAAGTAGCACTTTGAAAGAAGTTTGTCAGTTGTTTAAAACTCATTTATTCGTTGGTGCTGTATCTGCATTAAATATGGTTACTGACAGTGTTAAAATAATTCATATTATTCAGGCTTACTACAGTACAGTAAGGCAAGGTTATTACATTAGCCTGTATACTAAAAATGTGATTTATTGTCATACAATTTATGATGTAGGTCAATCAGATTGCAACTGTGTATCTATTAGTTTATAGGTTTGTTTTGGACATTTATTTACAATTTGCAGGAAGATGTCTAATGACACTTTGTTTGTTTGTTTGTTTTATTCAGCTCTTACGGTGTTTTTGAAGATTAAACCCTTTGTAAACATCAGTTTCTGAGAGTAAAGTGCATCTGTTCAGCTGGGAATGCTACAGGTCCCTTAATGTTTTTTTTTTTTTTTTTGGTAATCTGTGCAGGGTTGACTTGCCCTGGCAACCAAAAACACACTTCTTTTGTGACATTTCGCAACGCTCTCGCTCTGATCAGTGAATGCCTGTTGTGCTCTCAGTGCTCTGCTATACGGGAGCGTGCACTCTTCAGGTAGACGTGCCCTTAGGACCCAAATAAGGAAATTCAGCTCCATCTAACGTCACACAGACCCATACTCGAAAAAAACTTTCCTAAACTTGTAACAAAACGGAAGGAGTATTTTGGGAACAAAAATACTCCTTCAAATATACAACTTAATTTTTTAAACTTTGTCCATGTTTAGCATGTGAATCCAACTCTTCGTGGCCTAATGGTTAGAGAGTCGGACTCAAAGGTTGTGAGTTCGAGTCCCGGGCCGGCAGGAATTGTGGGTGGGGGAAGTGCATGTACAGTTCTCTCTCCACCTTCAATACCACGACTTAGGTGCCCTTGAGCAAGGCATCGAACCCCCAACTGCTCCCCGGGCACCGCAGCATAAATGGCTGCCCACTGCTCCGGGTGTGTGTTCACAGTGTGTGTGTGTGTTCACTGCTCTGTGTGTGTGCACTTCGGATGGGTTAAATGCAGGGCACAAATTCTGAGTATGGGTCACCATACTTGGCTGAATGTCACTTCACTTCACTACCAAGTATTGAGTACATGTACAGTAAATGAAGATATTTTACAGGCCAACAATTCACTAATTTTTTTATTTTATTATTATTATTTTTTAATTATTATTATTATTGGTCTTATGAAGTATTCTAATTTGATGAGATAGTGAACTGGTGGGTTTTTGTTAAATTTGAGCCAAACTCATCCTTATTAAAAGAACCAAAGACTTAAACTACTTCAGTCTGTGTGCATTGAATTTAATACGAGTTTCACAATTTGAGTTGAATTACTGAAATAAATTAAATTTTCCACTGCATTATAATTTATTGAGATGCATATATATATATATATATATATATATATATATATATGTATATATATATGCCATTGAACGTTCAAAACCAAGCCAAATGATTTTTTTTTTTTTTTTTTTTGTAGTTACATAACGTTTACGTTTATCTGAACAACTGTAATAAATGCATTCCTGCACTGAGGACATTCTAAGTGTTGATATGTTGGTTTGCAATATTTTGTTGAAGCAGCAATAAATGGTTACCTTCAATGAACAAATGCTCTTGATTAGATTTTGACTTATTTTCAGGAAAGAAATAGGCAGTCATGTCTGGAAAAAATGTTGCCATGGTAACAAAAACAAATCTGAACTTTTGATTGGACAAGTCTGTGGTTAGGCCCTGTGTGTGCCTAGCAACTATGAACTTTTGTTTAGTTAGCACAAACAAAAACACAATCGTCACCTGTTGACACAAACACACACACACACACACACAAAAATGCTACACAGAGGTGTGGCCGAAGCTGGGCTGTTATTTGCACTAAAAGTGCAAGTTATGAAGAGAAAGGAACAGGCAAAACATCAAAATAATTAATAGATTTGAATAGCAAACTAAAATATTCCTGAATCTAAATATAGCGAGCTATCGCTATACTTTTACAAAATGCCTAACATTCATGCATGCTTTTACAGCAATTATAAATCTTGTTCATTTCTATGTTTACTGATACATTTCATGACTGAATGATTCATGAATTAATCTTAATCACAGACTATAAAAAGTGATACCTAATGCATTAACTAATCCTTACAAACTGAATGTTACTGTGAAGTGTTAGCAGTATTTTTAGTTAGAATTTAATGGACTAAAGCAGACATATCACTACATCAGATGCTGAAATTAGACCTGTTCTGTGTTTTCCTCAGAAGTGAGTCGCGCACTGGAGTGCAAAACAGTGTAGTGTGTGCAGAGGAGAGGTCCTGAAGTCATCTATTTATTAAGAGGGCTGACTGGAGGAAATCCTCAGGGGCACAAGGCTCACTTTCAGCAGGAGAGGAGAAACACTTAACACTGAAATAGACATCCATGCTCGGCATATATCCTGAAGGGTGTGTGCACCTGGGTGGGTTGGGTAACTGCTGTATGCGTCAATATGGCAGAAAGCAGGAGTTAACAGTAAGAACCTTTCATGTCATGTTTACAAGCTACTTTGCTTAATTAATTATATTGGGTTAAATTTGAGAAGCTTAAATGGAAATTTTCAAAAAGAGGTTCATGATGAATTCTCAGGTCTTCTTTCATTTTAGACGGAAACATTTTCATGAAACAATGTGTCTTTTGTAGCACACACACACACACACTGACATAGACTTTAGAAAAATGACCATCTTGGCAAATGGAAGAGAATGTGAAAAATATATATTTACAAAAAAACAAATCAAATTATTGGGGGGAGAATCTACAAATTGGCCGCAATTTATATATATATATATATATATATATATATATATATATATATATATATATATATATATATATATATATATATATATATACACACGTTTAAACCAAAATTTGTTCATACACCTTTAACATTTTACACATCATCAGAGTTTATAGTTCAGAAAATGGTAATTAAAAATTACGTTAAACTATATCAAGATTTTTTTTTTCTGACAATGTCAGATAATACTTAAGCAAAACATGGTCAGGTCAATATGTCTGAATAATTTTTGGTCCCAATTTTATTTTTATATATTTTTTCATAAATTGTATTGGTAGTCCACTATATGAAGAATTTTTTAGTATAATATGTCACAGTTTATTTTATTTTGCTATTCTCACTTACACAAATTAACTATAGTGTTCTCCACCTACTATTAAAATATATATATATATCTATATATAATATATATTTTAAAAGTGATAAGTTATGTCTGAAAACACCTTTACAGTCAACTAGGGAATGCACAACACCCTCTATATATGTATACAGAATATAGATACTTAGTGGTTAAACCATGGTATTACATATGATTTTTTTTCTCCCACCATATTGCACAAATCTTCCTTACATGCATTGGATTTTATATACATTTGCTGCGTTTAAAACTGTATTTATTGAAAATAATAATGTAAAAAAATATTTTTCCTAAAATGTATATAGAATTTAATATAGAATTACATTTTGCAGACTTTTTTTTCAGACAGTGGAGAATACCATGAACCCCTCTCAAATCACAAAACATTAAAGAATAAATATTACGAAATATGTAACGCAATTTAGTACATTACTTTCATAAAAAAATAATAAAAAAATAAAAAAGATATATATATATATATATATATATATATATATATATATATATATATATATAGCTCAGAGACCTATAAGAGCTAAAACAGAGTATGGTTTCCTTTCTCTTATTACCTTTACTAAACTAAACTGGTTTTCCGAATGCATCAATTATGGTCTAAAATATTCTTCTGTTTATTTAAGCTATAGAACAACAGCTTATCATAAAGAGCTTACAGAGCGAACAGCTAATGCAGAGCTTACAAAAATGATAGCTGAGGAGGTTTATTTTCACACATTGACACTAAACTGGTTTGTGTGTGAGTCAACACTCCACATTTTTTCTCAACTCACATTAATGCTTACTCTGAATTACATTGTAATTGGATCTTAATTGGATATTGATTTCAGCATGCAAACAACTACGCTTAACTTGTTACTGGAAAAATCAAGTCTAACAGATTCACACATTTTTCCATATTTTGCATTACACACAAATTCCACAATTCCATGAAACAAAAAGTATTCTTTAAGTACAACACATCAACAGCACATAAGAAGTAAATCAGATTAACTCACCAACAAAGTGCCCTTGAAAGTGAAGCAACAACCTGACTTTTCTTTTCCTTTCTTTTTTCATGGACTTTGTTTTGTCCATGAATTAATTCACTGATATTTGAAAACATACAGCAACCTCTGGTTTACTAAGTGTAGGAAATTAAAAGAAAAGCCTGTAATTTAATTTAATGATTCAATTATATTACTAAAATACAGTATAAGGTTACAAAAGCTGGCTGAAGTGAACAGAGGGGACAAATGTAAAAGCCTACTTTATTTAAATGTTTACTCACAATATGTTAATTACTGTGATATACAAACAATACACACTACTAATAATATAATTTAGCAAAAAAAAAGCAAATCTGTAGTCTTGTATATGGAACATCAAACAGGTTTAGGACAGAAAAAAATATAATTCTCTAAAAATAATTTATCATGCAATGGATTTTGCACCACAGTGCCTCATCCGGAGAAACTTCATCTCACCGGCCCCAATGGCAGAGACTCCAATGACCACATACTAAATTCCATGTGTCTAGCAAGAGCAAAATGGTGCAGCTAATAAGAAAGAGCAAACTGTCATGCAGTGAGTCATTGGAATGGATGAAGTTCCTTAGGAAGTGACCTATTTTCTTGGATCTATATTGATGGAAGCTGTTTCACATGGCTTGAAGAAGGTACGCTGAGTAAGATCTCCAATCTGATTTCCCAAATGCAATGATTTCCCAATCTGATTTCCTCACAATTACCGTGGTGGGACTGGGCAGCTTAGAGACTGACAATCCTAATATGTTACAGACACATTGCACATGTCTCAGCAGCCATCGTCAATGTGTAGTCAGAACAGCATATCCAGATATGGCTCAAAATTTATTTGGGTAGGCCCACATTTATTATTACACTCTTTCGGATCCTATTACAGTTTCTGCTCCAGAGTAACCAAATAAATTGTGTGTACAAGAGAAGTGGAGAGTGTCACACTTTCATTTAAGACCTTCCGCTGGTCTGACAAGACAAGGCCCATTGGTTTTAAGACCTATCTACTGTCCAGCTCAGGCCCAGCAGCCTCAGTGAAAAGTATTCAGGGTAGCACAGTGACAAATTACATTTCATAAAGCTAGCCTGCTGTCTGGGGAAACTCTTTGTGTCCCTGGAGAGAAATCCATCATTTATCCTTCCTCTACAACACAATCTAACCTCAGTTAATGCAACTATGTCTCAAAGGGGTGTTTGTGAATCTCCCTCATTCATATAATCCAGTGGTCACCAACCTATTCGAGCCAAAGATCACATCCAAAGTCCAAATGTAAACCAAGATCTACCACTTGCAAAAAAATTATTAAAAAAGGCCATAATGTAAGTTCTACTCTGACATTTTTGTTGTCCGTTAGTCACTAGCAAATTATTTAACTATACAAATAGTATATAACTATACATTATGGCAACTATAATTCAACATTTTCCACAGTAATATAACATTAAGTATTTCCACAGGCTTATTACTTGTATATAAACATGACAATCAGTCAATTACAGGCCAAAGCCAATAATGTACTGTTTCACTTTCCCTTTTAAAACATATTTCAAACACTTCAAAATGGAAATACTCAGGTTATTGCAACTAGCATACAAAATATTATTACAACAGTCATCCTTCAATTCTTCACAAATATTTTAACACAAATTACAGACCTACATTCATTTTTAGCTACAGAAATTGAAGAATTTAATTTAATGTAAAACAGCATCGCATATTTGACTGTATAAATTAAAGATTGTTCTTTATTAAAGTTACAAAAGCTTTTTAATCAGAAGCAGTGAGTGATTTCTTTGTTATTGCTGTTCAATTAATATAAAGACTGTCTCTTTAAGAGAATGCACTGATCCTGTGGCCTAAATTGAGTTGGCTATGATTGTTGTAGGATACTTACAAAAATTTTGTCATTTTGACATGATTTTTGTGTGAATTTATCCATTTAAACACAATATTTCAGAGAGAGCTTATATTTGCGTGCGTGCCGAGGCGCGGGTTTGCACGCTTCGGATGAGCGCACGCACACATCTTCAACACTGCACGCGCGAGCTCATTTCCTCTGGCTCTTAAATGTCTAAACTGACAAAGCTTAAATGAGTTTAGTTTAAACACAGATATCAGCACTCAGGTGATGACGGAATAAATTACTGCTCATATACAGCATTCGCGTTGAACAAGAGTGAATGATTTGTCCAGGTTTTTTTTTCCTCTCATGTTTTTGTAATGTCTGGGAAGCCAGAATGCGCATGTATCAACAGAAACATTTATTAGCTGAACCCTGTTTATGTGCCATTTATAGCAAGCCATATTACAGATTTAAGTTGAAGCGCATGCTGAACCGTGTGTGGTGAACTGAATGGTTCGGGGTTTTTTTTCCAGCAAACCGTGCCACCCCTATTACCTCATCAATCATACCTAATCAATCAATTAGAGGCCTAAAACAATCATGCCCGAGCAGACAGATATTAGTAAATCTCATCACACCGGCACCCACGTCTAAATCAGTTGTATGGTCTGGTTTTCAGTCTAAAACAGTTGCGTCAAGTATAAATGTCTCGTCTGTATTGGGAGGTGCACGAGCAGTCAGCGGAGGCTCGCGCTGCGGTGCCAGGCGAAAGTATAAAGAAAGCGGTTGTCAGATATTATATGTAAACTATAGCTACTTGATTGGACAGATATACCCCTCTCCCTCCCAAACACACAATTCGTGGCCTAATGGCCTTCCACAATTCGTTGGACTCAATTCGGACTCGCAATCGAAAGGTTGAAGTACACTAAGTGATGATGATAAAAAGTGCATAGTTTATTGAATAATTTTAGTTGCAAATGTTTCAATGCTCAGACTTTCCAATGCTCAAACTAGTGTTATACTGCTTCACAACAACATCCCATAAACCTTGAATTTCCATAAACATTCCCTTTTATCTCTTATTCATTCAGAAAACACGGTCCATGAACCCCACAAATTCGTAAGATTAAACAACAATGAAAATGCATAAGCAAGGAAATATAAAAACATAATCAAATAATAAAAATCATTCAATCATAAAAATGATCAAATTATAAATTACATAAATGGCTAAGGATTATAAATTAGATGAATAAATGATTATAAATGAATGAAAACAAGGGAATAAAAAAAAATAACACAAATAATATAATTGTGCTCTTGATGCAACACACACAATTTGCATATGAGGATCCTAAAATCTTTTAAAGATAGAAATGAAGAAGAAATATTAGATTATCTGGAGATCTATCAATTAATTTCTCCATAATTCATAAAACAGAACATAATATTTTGTTTAAAAGTGAAAGAGTGTCTATGGCATTTAATTTCAACTCAATGCGCAATTGTTTTTAATGGTTTTTATTTTCTTTTTTGTTTTTGTTTTTTCAAAAGGTTTTATGACTTTATTCCATGTTTGCCATCTTTGAATTTCTGTGGATAGTTACATCTGAATTTATCCCTAATTAAAGCTACTTTTAAGTCGATTTTCATGTGCGGTTTGGACATTTGTCCACCTAAAGTTCAGTAACAGCCCCAAAAAAAGTCTTCAAAAAGTCACTTCAAGTAAAAGATTGATGTTTATGCACATTACCTTTTAGTAATTATGTTTTAGTATGAGATTATTCTACTTTTCCTTGTCGCATAACACAATGGTTACAACAGATTACATCCTCAGTGTATTGTGAAATCGGTCAGGTATTAAAAAAATGACGCATTTATCAAATGGCCTGATCTGAGCTCAATGTAATTCAGCTGTTCTCACAGAATGATGGCGAAGGCGCCTATGGAGATGTGCAGCTTTCCTGTGTTGACTGTATTACCAGCACATTACTGCAGCCTCCCTCTGGCTAGATCAGGTGTCTGCTGCTCAGGATGTGGTGAGACAATTCATCCTCAGATTTATTCACTTCCTATTGAATTGCTCTCCAAACCTGAGGTGTAATTTAAACTGTCCTTGTGAGTCATACTGCTTTGCTTTAGTTGAAAAGATGAGGTTATGTTTTCATGTTGTCTTTATACTCGCCGTGCCTAACATAAGCTGAAAGCAGATATTATTTGACTGCGGTGACAAAATTTTCCTAAGAAAGCTCACATCAATAACAAATAGTGAGGCTCTCTATGTAGCTACTAGATGAAACACACCACCGCAATATCATGCAGAATAAATTTGCCACTATCTAATTATTTTCAAGGATATGCATGTTGACTTTTGTTCAAATCAGTATCAGTTTCAGTGAATGAGAAAGCTAAGCTAATAAACATGCCTCCTTAAGGCCATAATTGTCAGGCAGTGTGTGTGGCGTTAATTTGAGTTTAAGGCATTTAAACTTGAGGAAAGTCAAATGATGGATCCTGTGAACTGCCCTCGGTCAATGAACATCGCCCTGGGCTGCTGTTTTAACTCATGGCGATTTTAGATTTCCACTGGGAGATATCTGCTTAAGCGCCTTAAAAATTAGCAAAGCTAAACAACAAAATCAATGCAGCATTGTGCAAAATAAAGCAACATTAATGTTAAAGACCATCCGGGATGGGATCTCTGCCATTGACGAATAATTATTTTTCAGTGGAAAACTGCTGCCTAAAACAAACAAACAAACAAAACAAAACCACAACAACAACAAAATGTCTCTGCTTGATTGCAAATAAATTCATGTATTAATCATTTCATTTTTTCTTTCAATATATAGTCATACAGTCGAAAATACATTTTTAAGATTCATTATATTCAAGAATCATACTCCTTTGATTAAGCTTTGCACATGCAATTTTCATTAAGTCATGTAATTACACTTGAATTAAAACCTTTTTGCTTTAGCTTAGTTTATTTTATACAATAGTTTCTATGTTAGATTTTGTGTTTGTTTGGTTAAAGAAATAGATCACCCAAAAATGAACAGTTGCTGAAAATATCCTCACCTTCAGGCCATCTAAGATGTAGATGAGTTTGTTTCTCCATTAGAACATATTTTGAGAAATTGAGCGTTACATTACTTGTTCACCGATGGATCACCTGAAATGAATTGGTGCTGTCAGACGAGAATCCAAACAGTTGATAATAATAATAATAATAATAATAATAATAATAATAATAATGATAATAATATCACATTTATCCACATGTAACCCTGCAAACAGCTGGCTCTTTGCTGGCACAGCAGGCTAGGGCTAGCCCACATCAAACCTAAACAGCCTACATTATGGGACTGCCCACATTAATCCCATGATTGCCCATTGTGGGCCCAACATGAGCCTGTTAAATTATGTTTTATTAACAAGGTTTGGGAGGAGCATGATCAGATAATCAACCAATTTGGCACAGGCGCATCTCGTTTAGCTAACCATCTTAACTAGCACAACATGTGTATATATATGCAGCCTTCCTACCTCTGTCCTACGACAGTTTTTTGGCATCCCTCCTCCACCCCAACTCCTCATTTCTAATCTGTTTTTATCCCACATTAGGGACAGGGGGAGTTCTTTGGGTTCGGGCTATATTTCAGGATTGGTGCCCTCCCCCGGGACAGCGCGCCAAAATATGCTTACTATTTGCTATCAGATTAGATGTAAGGGTGAACTCGTGAATAAGAATTTTGTGGTCAGTTTCCTTCCTTACCATTAGGGATGCTAGGGTGTTTAGGTTTCCTTAAGTAAAGACATGTGGTAGATAGAGTTAGCAATAGCAAGCAGCAGTAGCCAGCATGGCTCACCTGCTGAACACATTGTGCTTTGTCCTGGTAGGGAAATGTGTCATTTCAAGCCCAGTCTAAAGGAGTTTTTTTTTTCTATTTAAAAGTTTACATTGCTAATGTTTTTGATGAGATGGAAAATGTATGTATGACCTGTGATTGGATTGATGCTAAGAGTTTAAGACAGTGTATTTGTATGCATTTTAGAAACACTCCTTAATGTCATACTAATAATGTTCATTACAAGAGGTTGGGTTATTTATTTGCTATCAGCAAATTTCAGCTACGTACAGTGTTTGGAAATGTACAGTATGCACTACAGATAAGACTTTCACACACACAACAACTTTCACATGACGTTATCCTACAATGCTTTGTTTGTTTGTTTTTTTTAACTTTTGAGTATTTATAATTTTGGCTATATGTACCGTATTTTTCGGACTATAAGTCGCACCTGAGTATAAGTCGCATCAGTCCAAAAATACGTGATGACGAGGAAAAAAAACATATATAAGTCGCACTGGACTATAAGTCACATTCATTTAGAACCAAGAACCAAGAGAAAACATTACCGTTTACAGCCATGAGAAGGCGCTCTATGCTGCTCAGTGTAGACTACAGGAGCAATGAGCAGCATAGAGCGCCCTCTCGCGGCTGGAGACGGGAATGTTTTCTCTTGGTTCATTTCTCTCGGTTCATGTCAAATTAATTTTGATAAATAAGTCGCACCTGACTATAAGTCGCAGGGCCAACCAAACTATGAAGTGCGACTTAGTAACTGTATTAACCTGATTTGAAAGTTTTGTACTTATTAGATCCATTGATTTGAAATGTGTCACACTGTCTAGTCTCTGTTTCCCTGGGTGTCCACTAGTGAGCTCTTTTCACCTTAGGCACTTCACCGTAGGCACTAGAATTCCTCTAGTCTGGTCCTGTCTTCACAGTAATTTCACTCCTGTTAATTGCACCAGGTGCAGGCAATCTATTGTCATTAGCCTCCCTATATATTCCAGTCTTTTCCTGTTGTTTGTATGGAGTCCTTACCCTTCGTGTTGCCAGCTTCTCGTCTTCCGAGATTCCCCTTCATCTTCTCGTCTCTCAAGATTGACCCTAACCTCTCGTCTTCCGAGTTCCCTTCACTGTTCCCTACTTGTTTATTTGTTTGTTTATTTTTGGACTGTCTGTTTTGGCTTTGACCTCTGCTTGTATTCGACAACGATTTGGATAACCCCTTGAATAAATACCAGCAATTGGATCTCTTACTCTATCCTGTGTCTCTCAAATATGGCCCCCTGTCAACCCTGAGTTTGGAGGGGAGCCACCTTCTCGCAAATCAGCCGAGCCAGCGCCGCTGCACAAGATGGCTACCAGTCCAGTGCCGCTGCACAAGATGGCCGCCAGCCCAGCGCCACTGCGCAGAATGACCGCTGACCTAGCACCATTACGCAGGATGGCCACCAACCCAGCACCACGAGGCAAGATGGAGGCCAGCCCAACACCACAGCAAAAGATGGCCACCAGATCAGCGCTAACGCCCAAGATGGCCGTTGAGACATTTTTGGATTATTTCTCCATGCTGTCAAAAATCCTAGAGATTCCCAGGAGTGTTCATGTCACGTCTGCTGATCCAGAGTCTGTTCACGTCATGTCTGCTGAGCCAGCACCACAGTACAAGATGGCCACCAACCCAGCGCCACTGCACAAGGGGGCCACCAGCCCGGAGCCACTGCAGAGGATGGCAGCTACAGTGGGCTTACCTGAGTTGAGTCACATTCCTGTTGACTCTCCAGAGTTGAGTCAGGTTCCAGTTGACCCTCCAGAGTCGAGTCAGGTTCCCGTTGACCCTCCAGAGTCGAGTCAGGTTCCCGTTGACCCTCCAGAGTTGAGTCAGGTTCCCGTTGACCCTCCAGAGTTGAGTCAGGTTCCCGTTGACCCTCCAGAGTTGAGTCAGGTTCCAGTTGACCCTCCAGAGTTGAATCAGGTTCCAGTTGACCCTCCAGAGTTGAGTCAGGTTCCAGTTGACTATCCAGGGTCGAGTCAGGTTCCTGTTAACCCTCCAGAGTTGAGTCACGTTCCAGTTTATTCTCCAGAATCAAGTCAGATTCCTGTTGACCTTCCAGAGTCGAGTCAGGTGCTTGTGGACCCTCCAGAGTCAGGGTTAGTCACCGTTGACCTTCCAGAGTCAGGGTTAGTCACCGTTGACCTTCCAGAGTCAGGGCTAGTTCCTGTTGACCTTCCAGAGTCGAGTCAGGCTCCTGTTGACCATCTAGAATCGAGTCATGTTCCAGTTGATCCTCCAGAATCAAGTCAGGTTCCGGTTGACCCTTCACAGTCGAGTCAGGTGCGCGTGGACCCTCCAGAGTCGAGTCAGGTTCTCGTGGACCCTCCAGAGTCGAGTCAGGTTCTCATGGACCCACCAGAGTCAGGGTTAATCACCATTGACCTTCCAGAGTCAGTGTTAGTCACCGTTGACCTTCCAGAGTCAGGGCTAGTTCCTGTTGACCTTCCAGAATCTAGTCAGGTGTCTGTTGATTTTCCAAAGTCGAGTCAGGTGATCGTGGACCATCCAGAGTCAGGGTTAGTCACCGTTGACCTTCCAGAGTCAGGGCTAGTCACTTTTGACCTTCCAGAGTCAGGGCTAGTCACCGTTGACCAGAGGTGTAGTGGTAAAATAAAAGAGGTGGGTAAACTATAAATTCTGGGTGACCACATCGTGGTCACGGTAAGGTGGGCCACTGCCTACCGGTGTATGTGTATCCTGATGACATTGCTATGGGCTATCATTTGATATTACTACCAAGGGTATCACTGGTTGTTCCCTCATATAGGTCACACAATCACAATTCAATTCATACATTAATCTAAGTTCTTGTTAAAGAGACTCAAGAAGGAATAATAAGGTTTAAATCTATAAAGTTTACTTAATGATAAAACAGAGATAACATTTTTTTAAAAAAAGAGGAATAGAGAGGGAGGCTTTTATCCAGGGGTTCCAATGCAATGCACTTGTACGTAATGATTAGGGATTTGGGATTATTTTCATAGTCGATTAATCTGTTGAATATTTTCTCAATTAATCGGTTAGTTGTTTGGTCTATAATATGTCAGAAAAATGTGGATCAGTGTTTCCCCAAAAGCCCAGGAATGATCCTTTAATGTCTCGTTTTGTCCACAACTCAAAGATATTCAGTTGACTGTCACAGAGGAGAGAAGACACTAGAACATATTCACATTTAACAAGCTGGAATCAAATATTTTTTTTACTTTTGTCTTTCATATATTTTATCAATGACACAGACTGCAATGACACAGACAGCTTCATTGCAGAAGGACATCCTTTTGGTCACGTGGTTCACGTGAGATGATCTCGACCACACGAATGTGGTGGTCTTCTGCTACGCCCTGGTGGCTGTCACGTGATGTCCTTCGTGGACTTGTGTTTTTGTGTTCGTTTTTGGTTATTCTTCAGTCTGTGTCTTTCTTTCTGTTTCCTCCTATGGACCTGGCCCTCCGTCCCTCCCCCTGATCCTCCGCCAGTCCACCTCCCTCCTGGGTTTCTTGTCTGTGTCTTTCGTTCGGTCTCTATCTAAGGACCTGGCCCTCCGTCCCTCCCCCTGATCCTCCACCGGTCCACCACCCTCCAGGATTCCTTGTTTTGTGTTGCACTTCTTTTGTTTCTGTTTCCCCATTTTACATGGTCATCTTGTCTCTGTTTCCCCATTTTACCTGGTCCTCTTGTCTCTGTTTTACCATTTTATCTGGCCCTCCATCCCTCCCCCTGATCCCCCGCCGCTCCACTTCCCTCCTAGTCTCTTTGTGTTTTTGGTTTTCCCTTGGGTTCGGGTGGAGCATCTGGCAGCTGCTCCGTGGAGGAGGGGGTACTGTCACACTGTCTAATCTCTGTTTCCCTGGGTGTCCATTAGTGAGTTCACTTCCCTTTAGGCACTTCACCGTAGGCACTAGAATTCCTCTAGTCTGGTCCTGTCTTCACAGTAATTGCACTCCTGTTAATTGCACCAGGTGCAGGGAATCTATTGTCATTAGCCTCCCTATATATTCCAGTCTTTTCCTGTTGTTTGTATGGAGTCCTTACCCTTCGTGTTGCCAGCTTCTCGTCTTCCGAGATTCCCCTTCATCTTCTCGTCTCTCAAGATTTACCCTAACCTCTCGTCTTCCGAGTTCCCTTCACTGTTCCCTACTTGTTTATTTGTTTGTTTATTTTTGGACTGTCTGTTTTGGCTTTGACCTCTGCTTGTATTCGACAACGATTTGGATAACCCCTTGAATAAATACCAGCAATTGGATCTCTTACTCTATCCTGTGTCTCTCAAATATGGCCCCCTGTCAACCCTGAGTTTGGAGGGGAGCCACCTTCTCGCAAATCAGCCGAGCCAGCGCCGCTGCACAAGATGGCCACCAGTCCAGTGCCTTTGCACAAGATGGCCGCCAGCCCAGCGCCACTGCGCAGAATGACCGCTGACCTAGCACCATTACGCAGGATGGCCACCAACCCAGCACCACGAGGCAAGATGGAGGCCAGCCCAACACCACAGCAAAAGATGGCCACCAGATCAGCGCCATGAGGCAAGATGGACGCCAGCCCAGTGCCACAGCACAAGATGGCTGCCGGCCCAGCGCCACTGCCCAGGATGGCCGCAGGTCCAGCGACACTGCACAAGATGGCCATCAACCCAGCGCCACGAGGCAAGGTGGACACCAGCACAGTCCCACAGCACAAAGAGGTCACCAGCCCAGCGCCATGGTGCAAGATGGCCGCCAGCTCAGCGCTAATGCCCAAGATGGCCGTTGAGACATTTTTGGATTATTTCTCCATGCTGTCAAAAATCCTAGAGATTCCCAGGAGTGTTCATGTCACGTCTGCTGATCCAGAGTCTGTTCACGTCATGTCTGCTGAGCCAGCACCACAGTACAAGATGGCCACCAACCCAGCGACACTGCACAAGGGGGCCACCAGCCCGGAGCCACTGCAGAGGATGGCAGCTACAGTGGGCTTACCTGAGTTGAGTAACATTCCTGTTGACTCTCCAGAGTTGAGTCAGGTTCCCGTTGACCCTCCAGAGTCGAGTCAGGTTCCCGTTGACCCTCCAGAGTCGAGTCAGGTTCCCGTTGACCCTCCAGAGTCGAGTCAGGTTCCCGTTGACCCTCCAGAGTTGAGTCAGGTTCCCGTTGACCCTCCAGAGTTGAGTCAGGTTCCAGTTGACCCTCCAGAGTTGAGTCAGGTTCCAGTTGACCCTCCAGAGTTGAGTCAGGTTCCAGTTGACTATCCAGGGTCGAGTCAGGTTCCTGTTAACCCTCCAGAGTTGAGTCACGTTCCAGTTTATTCTCCAGAATCAAGTCAGATTCCTGTTGACCTTCCAGAGTCGAGTCAGGTGCTTGTGGACCTTCCAGAGTCAGGGTTAGTCACCGTTGACCTTCCAGAGTCAGGGTTAGTCACCGTTGACCTTCCAGAGTCAGGGCTAGTTCCTGTTGACCTTCCAGAGTCGAGTCAGGCTCCTGTTGACCATCTAGAATCGAGTCATGTTCCAGTTGATCCTCCAAAATCAAGTCAGGTTCCGGTTGACCCTTCACAGTCGAGTCAGGTGCGCATGGACCCTCCAGAGTCGAGTCAGGTTCTCATGGACCCTCCAGAGTCAGGGTTAATCACCATTGACCTTCCAGAGTCAGTGTTAGTCACCGTTGACCTTCCAGAGTCAGGGCTAGTTCCTGTTGACCTTCCAGAATCTAGTCAGGTGTCTGTTGATTTTCCAAAGTCGAGTCAGGTGATCGTGGACCATCCAGAGTCAGGGTTAGTCACCGTTGACCTTCCAGAGTCAGGGCTAGTCACTTTTGACCTTCCAGAGTCAGGGCTAGTCACCGTTGACCAGAGGTGTATTGGTAAAATAAAAGAGGTGGGTAAACTATAAATTCTGGGTGACCACATCGTGGTCACGGTAAGGTGGGCCACTGCCTACCGGTGTATGTGTATCCTGATGACATTGCTATGGGCTATCATTTGATATTACTACCAAGGGTATCACTGGTTGTTCCCTCATATAGGTCACACAATCACAATTCAATTCATACATTAATCTAAGTTCTTGTTAAAGAGACTCAAGAAGGAATAATAAGGTTTAAATCTATAAAGTTTACTTAATGATAAAACCGAGATAACAATTTTTTTTAAAAAGAGGAATAGAGAGGGAGGCTTTTATCCAGGGGTTCCAATGCAATGCACTTGTACGTAATGATTAGGGATTTGGGATTATTTTCATAGTCGATTAATCTGTTGAATATTTTCTCAATTAATCGGTTAGTTGTTTGGTCTATAATATGTCAGAAAAATGTGGATCAGTGTTTCCCCAAAAGCCCAGGAATGATCCTTTAATGTCTCGTTTTGTCCACAACTCAAAGATATTCAGTTGACTGTCACAGAGGAGAGAAGACACTAGAACATATTCACATTTAACAAGCTGGAATCAAATATTTTTTTTACTTTTGTCTTTCATATATTTTATCAATGACACAGACTGCAATGACACAGACAGCTTCATTGCAGAAGGACATCCTTTTGGTCACGTGGTTCACGTGAGATGATCTCGAACACACGAATGTGGTGGTCTTCTGCTACACCCTGGTGGCTGTCATGTGATGTCCTTCGTGGACTTGTGTTTTTGTGTTCATTTTTGGTTATTCTTCAGTCTGTGTCTTTCTTTCTGTTTCCTCCTATGGACCTGGCCCTCCGTCCCTCCCCCTGATCCTCCGCCAGTCCACCTCCCTCCTGGGTTTCTTGTCTGTGTCTTTCGTTCGGTCTCTATCTAAGGACCTGGCCCTCCGTCCCTCCCCCTGATCCTCCACCGGTCCACCACCCTCCAGGATTCCTTGTTTTGTGTTGCACTTCTTTTGTTTCTGTTTCCCCATTTTACATGGTCATCTTGTCTCTGTTTCCCCATTTTACCTGGTCCTCTTGTCTCTGTTTTACCATTTTATCTGGCCCTCCATCCCTCCCCCTGATCCCCCGCCGCTCCACTTCCCTCCTGGTCTCTTTGTGTTTTTGGTTTTCCCTTGGGTTCGGGTGGAGCATCTGGCAGCTGCTCCGTGGAGGAGGGGGTACTGTCACACTGTCTAATCTCTGTTTCCCTGGGTGTCCATTAGTGAGTTCACTTCCCTTTAGGCACTTCACCGTAGGCACTAGAATTCCTCTAGTCTGGTCCTGTCTTCACAGTAATTGCACTCCTGTTAATTGCACCAGGTGCAGGGAATCTATTGTCATTAGCCTCCCTATATATTCCAGTCTTTTCCTGTTGTTTGTATGGAGTCCTTACCCTTCGTGTTGCCAGCTTCTCGTCTTCCGAGATTCCCCTTCATCTTCTCGTCTCCCGAGATTGACCCTAACCTCTCGTCTTCCGAGTTCCCTTTCCTGTTCCTTGTTTATTTGTTTGTTTATTTTTGGACTGTCTGTTTTTGGCTTTGACCTCTGCTTGTATTCGACAACGATTTGGATTACCCCTTGAATAAACACCAGCAATTGGATCTCTTACTCTCTCCTGTGTCTCTCTGGTGTGCGAATCGTCACAAAATGCCTTTGACTGTTGTACATTTCTGACAATACAGACATTAGTTATGTGGTGACTGCATCACCGTTTGTGTGTGTGTGTGTTTTATATCTTTAAACAACAAACAAGAAAGAAGGAAGGTGTGCATTAACAAGATGTTTATTTGGTATTTAAAAGGCCAAACTGGCTTTTGGCTATTCAAAACAATAACCGCAACCATCTGAAATTAACGGCAGTATCTGCACAGTAAATAGCCTACATTCAATACATAGATGGTACAGACATCAGCATTTAGCTTTTGTATTTTATTTGGGTTGAAACTACATAGAAATTGCCTTAAATTAAAAGATCAACTGTAACCATGTGAAATTAAAGGCAATAACTGCATAGTTCTACAATCCAAACACAATCAACACACATTCAAGAAGATGATTCTTAATCTGCATTCAGTATTTTAGTTTTAAAATTAGTTTTTAAATTTAAAAAAGGTCTTTACCAGTGAGACTAAAAGTATGCTATACAAATGCATTATTCCAAAATGTTAAAATCAAAAATTGTTGGTGCAAATAAAATAAAAATGCAAAGTGTTTCATTCATCCATTCATCTGGGGCGGCCTTGGATTCTGGGGAAGCTGTGGGCCAAATGGCTAGCCGGACTAGTTATCTGAAGGTTGCCGGTTTGAGTCTCGGTGCTGACAGGAGTTGTAGGTGGGAGGGAGTGAATGAACAGTGCTCTCTTCCACCCTCAATACCCATGGCTGAAGTGCCCTTGAGCAAAGCACTGAACCCCCAGTTGCTCCCCGGGTGCTGGATCTGTAGCTGCCCACTGCTCCAGAACAACGTGTGATCACTTCTCACTGCTGTGTGTGTGCACTTGGATGGGTTAAAAGCAGAGCAACAATTCCGAGTACGGGTTACTATACTTGGCAAAATGTCATGAGTTTCGTTTTCAATTAAAAAATAAAATAAATAAAATTAGGGTAATGATTCACACACACACACACACACACACACACACACACACACACACACACACACACATATATATATATATATATATATATATATATATATATATTTTTTTTTTTTTTTTTTTACTTGAGCCAATGAAAAATAAATAACTATTGTCTCAAGTTAAAAAATATAGATGTCCATCATTACCCTAAAAATGTTTAATTGGATGAATTAAACACTTTTTTTCAGTGTGCTAAAGCAGGTGATTTTTAAATAATATTAAGTCGATGTAATTTTAAGGTAAAATAAAAATAATCATCCTATACAGAACTAACGTTTACTTCTGGCTTTTCAAACGTGTATGCAAGTTCTACTTTACAACAACAACTACAACAACAAAACATTTCAGTTTTGTCACAGTTTAGTCCGTTTCGTTTTTCATCCAACATGCTACAAATTGAGCTGAACATCCCTTCACTGCTGCTTGTGATTTGTTTGGACAGAGACAGATACACTTGCGCAGCTTCAGTGAGCACAGGAAAGGGGCTCTTATTTTGTGCATTCAGCTGTTTGCTTCTTGCTGTCTATGCCTCAGGCTCTGCACTTCCATTGCTGACCGGCTGCCCATGACCTCCTGCGCACAGATTTAAAAAAAGACCAAAAACCGTATAAATCGCGTATATTAAGCAAAAACCGGCCAGTCGAGACATATAATTCAATATTCCCAATTGTATTTTTTATTTTTTATTTTTTATTATTGTCAAATGTTAAAAAGTAATTTTCTCACAACTATCATTTTTACCTCTCCTTGCAAAAGAAACCAAAGGTCCTCATTCATAAAACAAGAATGAATTTTTGTGTTACTGTAAACTACTCATATGTTTATTCTTAAAGGGGGGGTGAAATGCTCGTTTTCACTCAATATCCTGTTAATCTTGAGTACCTATAGAGTAGTACTGCATCCTTCATAACTCCAAAAAGTCTTTAGTTTTATTATATTCATAAGAGAAAGATAGTCTGTACCGATTTTTCCCGGAAAAACACGAGTGCCTAGAGGCGTGACGTGTGGGCGGAGCTAAAGAATCACGAGCGCCAGTAGGATTTTGTGTTGAGCGAGTCTGGAAGCTGTGACACAGATCCAGAGGCTGAAATTTAACAAGAGCAGCATCAGCAAAGGCTTCTCTATGTGGTATGTACTGAAACTGTATATATTTGCTTAGCGGTTTTGGAAAATGACTAAGTTCCACTTTGTCGTCTTTTTTTTGTTGTTTTTAAGCTGTACATGTGGAAAGTGCAGTTTGATAACAACATCGCATGTTGTTTACTTGATGTGCTTACGAGCTGAGCGCTAAGTAAACAACACAGAGATATTTGAAGCAGTTTTACTCGTGCAGTTTGATGACAACATCGCATGTTGTTTACTTGATGTGCTTACGCGCCGATAGCGAAGTTAACAACACAGAGATATTTGAAGCAGTTTTACTCACCGCCTGCGGTTCCAACACACGATCGTGACCCTTTTTCGTTGGGATTGCATTATCCTTAAGAAATAAACGATGTGCAAATCCAGCGTCAACCTGGGCCTTCTTTGTAAAACAAGCATCTTCGAAATGCAGGGGAACAAACACAAACACTTGCACAACTCCGTTGATGCTCTGTAAAAATAAACTCCATCCACTGGTCCCTTAATGCTGTTTCTCTTTTGGTAATCTGTGCAGGGTTGTCTTGCCCTGGCAACCAAAAAACAAACCGACAAGGAGTATTTTTGGAACAGAAATACTCTTTCAAACGTACAACTTAATTTTTGAAACTTTGTCCATGTTTAGCATTGGAATCCAACTCTTTAACAGTGTAAAAAACTCAGTATGCATGAAATAGCAATTCACCCCCCCTTTAAGTAAACAGTTGCATTGAATGTGACAATTTTACGTAGGAATAAACTTAAGATTTAAGTACATGAATGAGTCCCATCCATCAGTTTGATGTGTTTTCTGACTGTCCAGAACTGACACACTTACAGAAACAGTACAGCTTATGTAATTTTTTGTGATTAACCAATAGCAGTTTTTCATACTGAGTATTTGAAGGCTGTCCTCACAGCTCTAGCTAGGCCACAGTACATCTTCATGCTTTTCATTTCATTTCATTGCCAAATCCTCTCACTTCCATGACAAACTTAATTCCAAAATGCTACACAAAGAAAGAAAATGGTAACCCAGGTAACAACACCCTTCAAAGGCAATGCATTTTTCAGAAACATCTCATCTCTATTCAGAGAGGATCTGGGGGGCGTGAGCATTCGTTGCTCTTTGATCTCTCTGTGTTTTTTGCCTTTCATAACTGCCTTACATTGAGGAGCTCAACATTTCTGTTCCCTGATATGGTTTATTTGTGCCAGATGTTTCCAATGTTCATTTTGTCATTGATTTTTAGGTTGTTCCTCTTTGTGTCCCTCCTCTAGTCCTGTATTTAATGGTTTCCTGTTTTGAGTTTGCTGTCCGGTATTGTACTTCGATCCCCCGTATATATGTGAGAAATAAAGTCTGTTTTTATTCTGGATTCTCCTTCGCTTTCTCTCCCCTTCTCAGTTGGCACACCATGACAGAAAACCGAACCTAAAACAAAAAGAAAGCAGTGCCGTTCTCTCATTTTTTTTTCAATTTTTTTTTGTAAATCTTTTGTTTTATTGCCTTTTCCCCTACGCAATCATGGAAATCGCCACTTGCTTCACCGCCTAAACCTACCATCTACCATGTTCTGGAAGTTCTGCGGGCTCGTCGCGGCAATGGCATTGGTCAGTGCTACTCTTAACTTGCTGTCTTAGCTCAGGGCTACCATTTCTCCATGGACCTCCCAGACTGGTGAGTATCTGACCCCGATCCAGAACCAGCCCACCTTCAAGCTCAGCGGCCGCCGCTCATTCAATTCAATTCAATTCAATTCAAGTTTATTTGTATAGCGCTTTTTACAATATAAATCGTTACAAAGCAACTTTACAGAAAATTATGTTTCTACAATATTTAGTAATAGCTTATAAGTGGTGACTGTCAGTTTGTGCACGTATGACAGGATTTGTAGAAAAATGTATACAAGACGGAGTCAGCCAGATGATGAACATTATTAATATTATTAATAATTAATAATTATTATATGATGCAGTCACACTTGTAGCAATATTAGTTGGTTCTGTTGTTGATTCAGAGTTAGCATCATCTAGGGTCCTCTGATGGTCAGCATCATCTCTTCTCAGGTGTTCTGGATACAGACTGGAGCTTGTGTAAATCCTAGTTACATCCCGTGGCAAAACATAGAAACAAAATAGAGACATCATTAGCATAGCTGCTGTTCCATCAAAGTAAAATTTAAGCTAAGCTAAAGAATAACAATGCACATTTGATCAGATACAACTACACTCACAATTTAAAATAGGAACTACCAAAAGTCAAGTGTTTTGTGACCTTAGGGAGCGTGTGTAACCCAGAGTGATTACAAATAGACAAAAGAGTAAGAATAAATAAACCAGAAAAATAAAAGAAAAAGTGAATTAACTTAATTCATAAATGCAAAGTTGGAACTTTTCATAAATGATTAAAAAGTGTTTTTTTTTTCTCTTGTGGTTTTTTTATGTTGAGAATGTAAGAATTGTACATCGTTGAATGTTATGTTGCCTTTAAGAGAATGTGAGGTAGAGTTCACTTGTCGACCTATCAGGAGAGACGCAGCGTGAAGCAAGCGGATGATGTCACCAGCGCGCGAAAGAGACTGAGAGAGAGGAGACTCAGCAGAAAGATCGGCAGAGATCGTTCTGAGTGAAACTGTTAGTAGTTGAAACCTGAAACCAGATAAAGCGTCTAGAAAGACATTGATTTTCCTTTGAACTGAACTTTATTTTGTTTCTTGAGTGATTTTGAGTTATTTTTGAGTGTTTTTCAACATGAACACGGCGATGACGCAGACTGAATTCATCACCGCATGGAAGATGGCGAGCCTCCCAGCGAATCTCAATTTCAAATGAAACCATCGAACGATTTCAGCGGATTCACTGCTAGTTTTCCCCGGACGGAGGAAAAATAATCTGTGAGTGAACAAACATCAAACTCTTCTTTTCTCCTCCTTTGTGCTATTCTGTTCAATACGATGGAAGGAGGCCTGGATTGATGCATCTAACGTCTCATTTAGTTTTGGTCGATTGTTCAACACAACAGTAGGCCTGGATTGTTGCATACTACTCATTCGGGTATGGACGATTGTTTTTTTTTTATTCAGAGACTGGTAACATTATTTGAAAATCCATTACTGAATTTATTGATGTTTTGAACTGTATACACACTAACAGTTGAATTGTATTTTTTTTTTTTCTTTTCAATACCTGTATTGTTTTAATTTGAAGATAAGGTTTATTGGGTGAAATATTTGAAATGTAAGATTTTTTTTTTTTGCTGAATAGTCTTTGAATATCACATTCAAATTTAAATCTAAAGAGTACTCAAACAATTGAAATAGACTAGCATAGCTCCAGTTAAATAATCTAAAATCTATAAAGATTTAAATAAATGATCAAAAACATCTAAAAGATAATTAGGTAAAAATTAAATTAAACTAGTAAAGTTGTATACACTAAACTAGAAATAATATACTACAAGTCTTAATTTCAAAAAGATTTAAAAGGAATAAGTCCTAAAAGAAAAAAAATAAAGAAAGATAAATAACAGATCATTCTAATAAGAAAACAAACCCAGAGCTCAGTTTATTTATTTTCCTTGCATTTATTATCAATCAGTAATTTCATTGTTATTTTGTTGATCATCAGTATCTTCCATTTTTGCTGCCTTTACCTGAAAGAGAAATCATTTGTTAATTATTTTCATTTATCATTTGCCTTGATATAAATCTTTCAATATAATTTTAACTTACCTTTGTTGGTTGTCTGTTTTTTTTTCAATCTCTCACTACTGCTCCTTATGAACCTAGAGGTACTGGTCCACGTTTCCTCTTGTTTACCTCACCTGGGTGTCCATTCAGCCGTGGTGCCCTGGTGACCTGTAGGAGGCGCTACAGTTTTGGCGAGCCAGCCAGGAGCAGTAAGTAGAGAGATATCTTAATAACAGAGAACAGACAAATTTAAAGAGACATTGCTCTGTAAAGAATGGAAGTCATTGAGCGAGAGAATGTTAAGGTTCCGAACTCACTTATTGTGAGTGGTATTACAAATACCGAGAGGGACAATGATTTGACTGAGCATCTTAGCAGATATGGGTGCATTGGCAGGATTGTTGCCATTGACAACCCTGAGTCCCCATATCACAAAAATGTGATAATTGAGTATGAGAGTGGAAGTGCACTGAAGAGCTTAGAGCCTCAGCTGCCATTCATTTTTGAAAGCCCACATCAGCCCAATCTCAGGTATGAGATTAAAGCTTTGTCCAGTATTTATGTTCAAACAGTCGCTAGTAGCGTCACCAAGGGCTTTATGGAGGAATTGAAGCGCATTGCAATGCTGAGTGGTAAATCTTTTGAAGACATCTTAAATGAGGAGCTTTCAAAATGCACAGAACCTGTATCTCGAAATGAAGATGAATCTAGGAGAACTGTTCAACCACCTACTATGGTGAATGCCATGCCTGAGATCCAAACGGATTTACCTCGGGTCAGTCAAGTTCAGGGGAACCGTGAAACACTCACTAATGCTGCATTTGTTCCATTAACCAGAATGTCTATCCCTAATGTGAATCCCCCAGAAGTACAGCGTGTTGTAGTTGAGCATATTGTGAAGAGTGAAGATGCTGCTTCTCACATGCATGCTCCTCTCAAGCTAAAGTTCTTTTCTGGAAGATCCCCTCGTCCAGGGAATGAGGTGGATTATGATACATGGCACAACAGCGTTGAACTTATGCTACAAGATCCTGCTTTTTCTGATCTAGTCAGATCTCGAAAAATTATTGACAGTCTTTTGCCTCCAGCGGCAGACATTGTGCGAACACTGGGTTCTCATGCTACACCCAGAGCATATATTGATTTATTAGATTCAGCTTTTGGAGCTGTGGAAGATGGCGATGATTTGTTTGCTAAATTCTTGAACACACTGCAAGATGCTGGAGAGAGACCATCCCAGTTTTTGCAACGTTTGCAAGTAGCTTTGACGCTGGCCATAAAAAGAGGTGGTGTGTCCTCTGATGGGGCTGATCGACACTTGCTTAGACAGTTCTGTAGGGGTTGTTGGGACAATGCCCTCATTTCAGAGTTTCAGCTTGAACAAAAGAAAACTGATCCCCCTTCTTTTTCAGAACTTTTGCTGCTGTTGCGTACAGCTGAAGACAAACAAAGCACAAAAGAGTCCCGTATGAAAAAGCATCTTGGTACATCTAAGCAGCGCACCTCATCTTACTCCTTGTATGCTTCTTCGGATGAGGTGGAGTCACCTCAAACTTCGGTTTCTGACTTGAAGAAGCAAATTTCATTGCTTCAGGGACATGTCGAGAGCTTAAGGAAGGCCAAACCCGTCAGAAGTCGCGTACTGTTGCTAAAGCTCTTTGGGAGAATTTCATAGTCCCTTATGGAATCCCAGAGAAGTTACATAGTGACCAGGGAGCTGACTTTGAGTCAAAGACTATTAAAGAGCTTTGTCAACTGATGGGAATCCATAAGATCAGAACAACCCCTTACCATCCCAGGGGGAATCCAGTTGAACGATTCAATCGTACTCTCCTAAGTATGCTTGGTACGCTTAAAGAGTGTGATAAGTTGCATTGGAGTACTTTTGTGAAACCCCTCGTACACGCGTACAACTGCACCAAACATGATTCTACTGGGTTTACCCCATATGAATTGATGTTTGGGAGGCAGCCGCGCTTGCCTATAGACTTGGCTTTTGATGTACCTCAGAACCGAGAGCAGTTTAAGACGCATTCACAGTATGTGCGTGATTTGAAGACTAGGTTGCAAGGAACTTATGACTTAGCAATGAGAAATGCTGCTAAAGTTGGAGAGAGGAACAAAGCTCGTTTTGACAAGCATGTTCTTGAAACTACACTGGACACTGGAGATAGGGTTCTAGTTAGGAATGTACGCCTAAGGGGTAAACATAAACTGGCTGACAAGTGGGAATCACTTGTATATGTTGTTGTGAACAAGGCTGGTGAACTTCCTGTGTACACTGTTAAGCCAGAAGGCAAAGATGGTCCTTTAAGAACTCTTCATAGGGATCTTTTACTCCCGTGTGAATTGTTGCAGTTACCTGAAGAGGTAGTTGATTTGTCCAGGTCTCGGAAACGTCCGCCAACTCGTAGAAATCCGAGTAATGAGGTACAAGAGCAGCCAAAATCTGACTCTGATGATGATAGCTGTTTAGAACTGCTGTACCGAGATCCTCTTAACTGCACAAATACCAGATTCATTGAGGTTTATGAAACAGAAAAAGTGTCACAGAATGATGTTTCCTCAAACACTGTAGTTCAGGACTCTGTTGATAACATTCCAACTGAGGACTTGCTTGTCCAGTCACCTGGGCCAGAGCATTCTACAATTGAAAGTGTACCTATCTTGAATTACTTTCCTGCTGATAATCCTGAGGTAAATGAAAATTTACCTGCAGTTACTTCTAACACGCCCACTGATCAGAGCATACCTGTAAAAGAAACGGAAAAGGTCTGTGAACATGAATCTGTACAAGAGCAAAATGAAAATGATGGCAATTTCATCAGAAAGTCTAATAGAGTTAGACAGAAACCAAGAGTGTTCACTTACCCCGAATTGGGTAATCCTTTGGTTTCAATAGTACAGTCTCTATTCCAGAGTCTTAGTACAGCCGTGACTGACTCTATTATGGAAAGCAGTTTTTCTAATTCATCTGAACCCGTGGTAACACAGCCTATTAGTTGCATGCACAGGGACGTGCATAGAGTTAGTGGGGGAGGGTGTAACCCAGAGTGATTACAAATAGACAAAAGAGTAAGAATAAATAAACCAGAAAAATAAAAGAAAAAGTGAATTAACTTAATTCATAAATGCAAAGTTGGAACTTTTCATAAATGATTAAAAAGTGTTTTTTTTTTCTCTTGTGGTTTTTTTATGTTGAGAATGTAAGAATTGTACATCGTTGAATGTTATGTTGCCTTTAAGAGAATGTGAGGTAGAGTTCACTTGTCGACCTATCAGGAGAGACGCAGCGTGAAGCAAGCGGATGATGTCACCAGCGCGCGAAAGAGACTGAGAGAGAGGAGACTCAGCAGAAAGATCGGCAGAGATCGTTCTGAGTGAAACTGTTAGTAGTTGAAACCTGAAACCAGATAAAGCGTCTAGAAAGACATTGATTTTCCTTTGAACTGAACTTTATTTTGTTTCTTGAGTGATTTTGAGTTATTTTTGAGTGTTTTTCAACATGAACACGGCGATGACGCAGACTGAATTCATCACCGCATGGAAGATGGCGAGCCTCCCAGCGAATCTCAATTGCAAATGAAACCATCGAACGATTTCAGCGGATTCACTGCTAGTTTTCCCCGGACGGAGGAAAAATAATCTGTGAGTGAACAAACATCAAACTCTTCTTTTCTCCTCCTTTGTGCTATTCTGTTCAATACGATGGAAGGAGGCCTGGATTGATGCATCTAACGTCTCATTTAGTTTTGGTCGATTGTTCAACACAACAGTAGGCCTGGATTGTTGCATACTACTCATTCGGGTATGGACGATTGTTTTTTTTTTATTCAGAGACTGGTAACATTATTTGAAAATCCATTACTGAATTTATTGATGTTTTGAACTGTATACACACTAACAGTTGAATTGTATTTTTTTTTTTCTTTTCAATACCTGTATTGTTTTAATTTGAAGATAAGGTTTATTGGGTGAAATATTTGAAATGTAAGATTTTTTTTTTTGCTGAATAGTCTTTGAATATCACATTCAAATTTAAATCTAAAGAGTACTCAAACAATTGAAATAGACTAGCATAGCTCCAGTTAAATAATCTAAAATCTATAAAGATTTAAATAAATGATCAAAAACATCTAAAAGATAATTAGGTAAAAATTAAATTAAACTAGTAAAGTTGTATACACTAAACTAGAAATAATATACTACAAGTCTTAATTTCAAAAAGATTTAAAAGGAATAAGTCCTAAAAGAAAAAAAATAAAGAAAGATAAATAACAGATCATTCTAATAAGAAAACAAACCCAGAGCTCAGTTTATTTATTTTCCTTGCATTTATTATCAATCAGTAATTTCATTGTTATTTTGTTGATCATCAGTATCTTCCATTTTTGCTGCCTTTACCTGAAAGAGAAATCATTTGTTAATTATTTTCATTTATCATTTGCCTTGATATAAATCTTTCAATATAATTTTAACTTACCTTTGTTGGTTGTCTGTTTTTTTTTCAATCTCTCACTACTGCTCCTTATGAACCTAGAGGTACTGGTCCACGTTTCCTCTTGTTTACCTCACCTGGGTGTCCATTCAGCCGTGGTGCCCTGGTGACCTGTAGGAGGCGCTACACGTGATGGATTGTAGTGTGGTATAAGGCTAGTTAGGTATGCAGGAGCTAAACCATTTTGGGCCTTATAGGTAAGTAATGATAATTTGTAACTGATACGGAACTTAATAGGTAGCCAGTGCAGAGACTGTAAAATTGGGGTAATATGATCATATTTTCTTGACCTGGTAAGGACTCTAGCTGCTGCATTTTGGACTACCTGTAGCTTGTTTATTGAAGAAGCAGGACAACCACCTAGAAGTGCATTACAATAGTCCACTCTAGAGGTCATGAATGCATGAACTAGCTTTTCTGCATCAGAAACAGATAACATGTTTCGTAGCTTGGCAATGTTTCTAAAATGGAAGAATGCAGTTTTTGTAACATTGGAAATATAATTTTTAAAAGACAAGTTGCTGTCTAATATAACACCCAGATTTTTGACTGTAGAAGAAGTAACAGAACATCCATCTAGTTGCAGATTGTAATCTACAAGATTCTGTGTAGTGTTTTTGGTCCAATAATTAATATCTCTGTCTTATACGAATTTAATTGGAGAAAATGATTGGTCATCCAATCTTTACATTTTTAACACACTCTGTTAGCTCAGATAATTTAGAGGTTTCATCTGGTCTCGTTGAGATATATAGCTGAGTATCATCAGCATAACAGTGGAAGCTAATTCCGTATTTTCTAATAATATTACCAAGGGGCAACATGTATATTAAAAATAGAAGGGGACCTAGGATGGATCCTTGTGGCACTCCATATTTTACTGATGATAAATGAGATGACTCCCCTTTTAAGTAAACAAAATGGTAGCGATCGGAGAGGTAGGATCTAAACCATTTTAGAGCCTGCCCTTGAATACCAGTATAGTTTTGTAAACGATCTATGAGTATGTCATGATCTATGGTGTCGAACGCAGCACTAAGATCAAGTAAAACTAGAAATGAGATGCAGCCTTGATCTGACGCAAGAAGCAGGTCATTTGTAATTTCAACAAGTGCAGTTTCTGTGCTATGGTGGGGCCTGAAACCTGACTGAAATTCCGTAACAAGCTTAGGTCCATTAAATAATATGAAGAGAAACAACATTTGATTTTAGAAATATATAAGTAGATGTTGAAAGAAACATTAATTTTCATTGTTAATTAATATAGTAAAGTAATGCTAACACATTTAATCTCAAGGTAAAATGTATACAGTATGCAGTATAAGACTAAATTGTGTTTGTATATTGTAAAACATTCTGTAAAGTGTCCAAGTAAAATGGTAAAACTTTTAAACATTCGATGTGATTCACAAATTCCCCACTGTAAATTGAATTTCTTTATGTTTCTTCTCTGCGGCACTAAATGTTCTGCTAAAATGAGAAAACAAATGAGAAAACTGGTACAGTGGGTTTTAATTGCAGCTAAAGCACTTAGTGATAATTATGGCACAACAAGTCTATCAGAGAAAAACAAACATGCCTCAAGGTTTGTTCAGAGAAGGAACAGCAGGGCTTTCTGGGGTTGCAGGGGGCTATATGCCTCTAGAGATGTAGACCAAATAAACAGACTTTTGTTGTGATGTTTGGGAGGGAATGCTAAAAGTTGGAGGATAGCAGGGGGAGTTCCCAGCAAACACGAGCAGATTTTACAGGGGATGGAAGGAGGAGAAAGTTGCCTTCTGTGGCAGTGGGAAACGGTGGATAATGCCCACACTGGTGTGCACAATTTGCAGCAATTTCCTGCTGCTGTTTGTACAAAGCTTGAGGTTGTTTTTAAAGTGTTAGGATGAAAAAGCAATCCTGACTCCTGTCCGTGCACTTACTGTTTGCCGACACCAACACATCCTACAACTACAACTATGTAGATGTCAGTTACTTCATAAAATAACTTTTTTTTGTAATGAGAAAACAAACATTAAGAAAAATCAGGGGAAAGGGGCGGCACATACTGTATATAGGACATAAACTAACATAATAAACAAAGGAAAAACAATAACAAAATAAGAAATATAATAACACTTTACAAAAAGTTTGCATTTGTTGACTACATATAGTTAAAATGAACAGTTAACTAAAATATAAAATTGCATATTGTAATAATGTATAGTTTATTTTATTTTTTGTAAGCAATTTGCAAGTGTAAAGTAAAAAAAAAAAATTTTTTGATAATCGTGAGCACTGATATGGTTCATGAATTTCCCACTGTAAACTAAATTTCTTTGTTATTTTAACTGTGCATGTTCTCTAAAAATTGGCAAACATTTTCCTCTAGACCAAAATAAGGAAAATGATGGTAACACTGTCCAAAAGGTTTAATTTATTAACTACATTAGCTAACATTAACCAAGGAATTTTTTTTTTTATCTTTATAATATTTGTTACTGTTAATTTAAACATAATATATTCTTATCTATTAATATTACCTATTGCAATGTGAACTATCATGAACATATAGTGAACAATGGTATACACATATGCTTTAAACAAAAAATTTTCATTGTTAGTTCATGTAAACTAATGCATTAGCAAGGCAAAGCCATTGATGCAGCTAAAGGGTAAAATACTGTGCCTTTTTAATTACATTCCAAGGATTACATTTATCAGTGACCTGCTTGATAAACTACCGCTACTTGATAAAGACAGTGTAGCACTGTAACAATGAGGGGAGAGCACATCACACAGAAGCCTCTCTGATCAATAATGAGCTTATGGAAGTGATGGACTGCCTGAATCTCCAGAGAAACAGGAGACAAAAGTGTTCACTTTTCACAGTGCTGTGCCTGCCCTTGTGCCAAGGTTGTCTACTTTTTCACAATGACTGGAAACAAATGTCTGGATAAGGCTTTTTTTTATTATTATTATTACAGTACCTTCTAAATAACCTTGGCCTGAAAATGATAGCATTGTATATTTTGAACATGTGTGACTATATGCATTATATGGAAGAAGTTTGGTAACCTAGTGTAGTTTATTAAATAAATTGTTATCAATGAATCCCTTTTACAAAATTTGCTGCAGATTTGAACTGTTATTTATTAGCCAGGTGGTTTAGCTAGTGCAAAGGCAATCATGTTAAATTGTCAGTATTTATAGTAGACTGAGTTTTTGTCCATTGTCCATGTTTTTGTGTATCTCCAGGCCTAAATTAAAGCTTTTGAATGGGAACCACATTATAGGATAAATATATTGCATAGATTTGACACTTGACCCTTAATGAAAACAAAACAAGCAAAAAGGGAAGTTTAACTCACTATGGGGCTGTAGCACTGAAATGTATTTCCTATTATTAGCCATAAAAATAAATTGGCTCCCTATCTATTATTTTAGCAAATAGAGACTTTTCTTCCCTGCTTCACTGGAGCTACACATTTAAAAACACTTGCAGCTTTCACAGTGTCACATCTTTAAATCCATCGAATCTTTGATATTCTGTTGTGTACATCAGAGAAGACAATGTCTTATTAAAATGTCATCTTAAAACGAGTTGCAAAGAACTGAGAGAATGTTCCTAGGATAAATGTTTTTAACCTTTAACCGTAAGAAATTCGAATTCTGCACACATTGGTTGAGTTCATTTTTGAGGTCCCAAAGAAACCATGACATTGGACTACTAATATTGGCAGTATCCCAGCTGCATAATAATGAGTGACTGAGTAACAAGATATTACACATTACAAACAGTTATCAACAAATTCCCCAAACAACGTTCCTATAAAATCAATAACTTGTTTTATGCACCTTTCTCACAATAACGAGGATCTACTACTGCAAGTGTAGCATATCAATTGCCACCACATTCACATTAACACACATAATTCACCAAGCAACGTATTTTGTGCAAGAGAAACATTTTGTATTTAAGGCCATGGATGATTTTAGAATGTTTCCTTTAAATTGGTAACATATGCTTCAAATGATTTGACTCTAGACATGACACATTATTCTGCCAGAGCGCTTAGCATACTTTTCATTACATGAGGAAGGGCACAGGCTAATATAAGCCAAATTGGTTTTTAACAAGCCCTCTATTTCCAGCTGTGTTTCCTCATGAATCCCTTAGAAAATGCTTCAAGAAATTTACATTTTCACTATATAACTAAAACATTTAGAAAACAAAGTCTCGGTGAATATGAAATATAATATAATATATATATATATATATATATATATATATATATATATATATATATATATATATATACTTAAGATTAAATTCCACAGTGTTTTAAGATAATTAATATAGATTAAAATAAATGTTAAATTACTCCAAGGGAAGCTAAATGTATAAGTAGAAAAATTATGCATGCACAATTATATAAACTGGTGTAGAAAAAAGTAAATTTCACAAATAATTACAAAGTATTAGAAAGTAACAATTATTATTATCATTATTGCACGTTGTTGTAAATGTAAAAATAAATGTATCTTATAGCTGTAACTCTAATATATTAAGATGTGGTACCAATATATTGTGCATCCCTAATAATTAACATTGTTTAAGCATTATATTGTGTATTGAGAGCAGCAAGAATGTATAAACCAATCAATTCCAAGAATCACATCTGTTTTATAATCTGCAATATAAAATGTACAACACCAATCAAGTGTCTCTATAGTGCCTGTGGCATTTATAGACTGGAAAAACATTGTAAAATTATGTGAAAAAGGTTGCAAAATCATTTTAAATACAGTGCTTGCCTCGCAAACAAGTCATACACGCACATTGACACCATTAATACCAAGATCTGAAGCTCAATACTTCCATTTTATGGCCTACATTATTGAGTTCACATGCATGCACAGGCCAAGAAAGCAGTAGTTGAGTCTGGTATGCGCTTGCTCCAAACCCATCACCCACAACTCAGAAGATTATGAATCCCAGCCCAATGAGTCTCAGCAGAGATCAGAGGTGGCCACACACAGAGGTCGACCTCAGAATCCTCCCATCACACAGTGTTTTATTAAAGCTATATTTCAAAAAGCAGAACGTGGTGAACGCACGCACAGCTCCAGCAAGCCACACTCTGGCAAGCAGCTCCACATTAACAGAGACACCATGCGGGAATAGAGAGCCATCCTTGGACAAACTTGAAAACAAACTTTGTCAGAGTTCTAAATAATGCACAAAAGCGCTGAGGACTGTCTAGCCTGCAAGGAGTCGTAAATACAACACACATGGTGTGAAGCCTTGATAAAATATGCATTCGCTCCAAGTTGCAGACAGCAGGAATTTTCAACCAAAGCTCAAAGCTGGAACATGGGTGACAAAGAACATTATGTTCAAAAATGGCTTTTCCCTTGATGTGTGTTCAGCCTAGCAAGTATACACTCTCATGTTCTTCGAGATTCTGGCAGAGGTGGGTCTAAAGACCATAATGTATTGCTTTTCCATAGGCTTCACTTTACTTCAAATTGCTGCTGTACTGTACAAGTAAAAATGATCTGAAAGAGAGACGGTAGATAGTTAGATTGAGGTTTATTTGCTATAAGTCTGTGCTTTATCTTTACCTCTACCTTCATATACTGTATTGATCCCATTCTGATCTTATGCAGCCATAGCCATGATAATTATTCTGAGGCTCAAAATATGGCTGTTTTTCTCTGTTCTTGTCTAGTTAGTAAGGAAATATTTCACCCAGGCTATCAGCGATTAACTTACAAACAGTCATCATCTCCCTGTACTAGCATGAGAAAGAGAATACAAAGCTGAACGAAAGCACGAAATGCTCCAAAAATAAATACAGCTTTCTCTCTCATGCTGGAGGAGGCCTAACGAGGAGATAATTAAAAGGGCATAAATCACATCGATAAGGGTGATGTAATTAAACACATTTCTCTCCCAGTCTCTTGTGTTGAGAATGCACAAAACTCTCTGCTTGGAAAGAGACTGGGTTGAAAAGACAGGCTGAAAATGTTTCTGAATGTAGGTAAAACATTTTATTTTCACAACCAAGACCTTTATTTTGTGCTGCTGTTAATATTTACAGTGGCCACAGAAAGTATTTGGACACATTTGGACAAGTCAAACACACTTAAAAATATGTTGTACCACTGCATATGCAATAACAAAATATGAAACCATCTTTTCTCACAAGATTAGTTCACAAAAAAATGCACTTCATCACAATAATAATGGATAAATTCTATGCACTAGAAAATATCCAAATAATTTTTAGCATAGATCCAAAAGTATAGATTTGTAAGGTGTGGAAAAAAAAGTAAAAATGTATATATTATAACTGAAAGTATGTATTTATGTAGTATTTTTATTTATTGCATTTAAAATCACATCTGACAGGTCTACTCCAGACACTTTTGTCTGCCAGCCAGTTGCGCTGCCTATCAATCCCGTATTAGATGATATGGGGCTCACAAAACAACATGCCTTTTTGGTTCTGCCATTCCAAATATAGCAAAAAGGCATGGAGTACTTGTGATCTAATTACAGTTCCTCAACGATTAGCCTCAGGACACTGTTCTCGCTCATCTGAGGGGTCTTTACAACTGTGCATGTGCAAATCTTGTAAATGAATGCAGGCTGCTGTCTCATCCCTGCCCAGTGAACTCTGAATCCCTGAGACTGTGTGTCTGGCGTGCTCTGTCTGGTTGGTGATGAGTTACAGAGGTATAAATCCTTTGTTATTTGGCACACAGAAAGGACTGCTCCATTGAAGGGTTGTCACTACAACTGCACCCCAAAACAGCATGTGTGCATTCTTCGAAGCCTTGAAATCCCTGTGGCATGTGGTTCTGGGGCGTCATCCAGAGCTCCACCACCAGCTGAGCAGATTTAACTTGACAATTTGCCTTGCATGACTGTAGTCCCTGTCCCAATGGCCCTAACCTGAACAAAAATAAATAGTGGCATAAAAAAAACAGTAGATCTGGAGTAGATCTAGGAAACCTCTTTTGATGGAAAAATAAAAGGAATGAAAAACTATGTTGACAGATCGAGGGTTGGCATAAATGACATATTGGAATTTGAGCTCGATATCTGGCATGAATTATAAACCTCTCAAGTCTCACCATATCAACATTGGGGAAGTGAGATATCTGTGTTGTTTTATAGCCCTGATGTCGAGTCTTTGTGATTAGTATCCATTCAAGGTGTTGAAGGATTGTTATGGCATTAAAAGAAGGAGAAAACTATGTTTAAACATGTTTCAGAAATAAATGAATAAATAATAATAATAAAAAAATCAATAAAACAGTTTTTCCATTAGTCCTTGTCCAGGTAATTTATTCTAAGATGTTAATACAAAATATTTTGAGACCACACACACATACACAAGTAAAAGGGGTGAAGAAAACAATCTCCATTGGGTAAAAGGGGGAAACAACTTGATCAAACAATATCTTAATAAAGGGTTTCTTCGTCATAGTGTTGATATGCAGTAACATGCCAAGACACGGTTTTGGTTTCTCATACTTGAGTTGGTTGGTTCACATGTTCCTGCTAAGCAAAAATTAGTTTTCATTCATTTGCAGTATTTATTCATCCCTGTTTGTAAATTCAGATGGATCCAAAAATAAGTTATGTTTAATATGGGATCAGTTATTCACATCTATTTTGAGCTAACTTGTGGTATTGATACCCTTGTGTGATGAATTAAAGGGACTGATCAACCAAAAATGAACATTCTGTCATTTACTCACCCTCAAAGAAAGAAACTCATATATGTTTTGAAATGGACAAGAAAATAATTACAGAATTGTATTTTGGGGTGAAATATCCCTTTAGCATTTTTGGAAGCTTATTGTTATCTTAAAACATCTGAATGTCTGTAAAAATAAACATTTTTGTCATTAATTATTGACCCACATGCCAAAAGCTGCAAGACCTTCATTCATCTTCGGAACACAAATTACAATATTTTTGATGAAATCCAAGAGCTTTCTGATCCTGCATAGACAGCAATACAACTGAAACATTTCAAGGGCCCAGAAAGGTATACAGAAATTGTTAAATGACATATAAATGACAATCGTTAAACGAGGTGTATGCGTCGTGGCACTCTACTAAAAGTGCTGCAAAGACTGACACAGAAGAGAAGTTGTTGTTGAATGAAGTCTTTCTTTTTTATGAACAAAAAGTATATCTTCATAAAATTATGGTTGAACCACTGATGTCACATTTTAAGAATGTACTTATACCTTTCTGGGCCTGGAAACGTTTCAGTTGCATTGCTGTATATGCAGGGTAAGAAAGCTCTTGGATTTCATCAAAAAATATCTTAATTTGTGTTCTGAAGATGAACAAGGGTCTTAAGGCTTTAGAACGACATGAGGGTCAGTAAGTAATGACAGAGTAATCATTTTTGGGTGAACTATCCCTTTAAGCCACGGAAAGTTTAAATAAATTCAATGCAATTTAATTTGTAAATATGCTAAAATATAATTTTTAGGGTTTGCAGAGCTTTTGTAAGCTGTCCCACACACATATACACTCATGTGAACACACATAATCGATCTCCGACTGCCAATGAGATAATTTGTGTCTTAGGTCATTCAATACGGTCTGATCTATTACCTATCAAAGGCCATCCAGCCGTTCCTACAGAGGCAGTATTAAATACAAACCCAAACCTCATTGATCTCCTCTCATGAGGCCCATGAAAACAATGAGTGTGAGGAGTAATGTTTCACAGAGGAAGTGTTTGGAGTAGATATCTCTGAAAAGGTGGAAATGTAGCCTATAAATAAAAACATGGTTCAGATAAGCGCAAAAAAAAAAGCTTTTGGGCTTTGAAAGAAAACTGTACATTGTACTCTATTTATCTGTTGGCGCCGAAGAGATATGATTGTTAGCAAGTCTTTAGATTATTTTGCAGGCCAAACGTTGAGCATGGAATGGATTCATTTCATTGCTAAGAGTTAAGACAGATAAAAGAATTAAACAAACATAGTTTTGTTATTTATTTTATTTATGCCTATTATTTATATATGTGACCCTGGACCAAAAAAACAATCTTAAGTTGCTGGGGTACATTTGTAGCAAAAGCCGAAAATACATTGTATGGGTAAAAATTAATGGTTTTACTTTTATGCCAAAAAACATTAGTATATTAAAGAACCGTTGGTTCAGCATCTTTGCATATTTGAACCCTTTCCAGCAGTGACTGTATGATTTTAAGATACATCTTTTCACACTGAGGACAACTGAGACACTCAAACACAACTACTAAAAAAGGTTCAAATGTTCACTGATGCTCCAGAAGGAAACGAGATGCATTAAGAGTTGGGGGGTGAAAACCTTTGAACACGATGAAGATGTCAAAAATTTCTTACTTTGTTGAAACATTATTATTATTATTATTATTATTATTATTATTATTATTATTATTTTTATTTAGTTCTGCCCTTCGTAAGCAACAGAAGATACTGTATGTTTCCCGGAACACAAATCAAGTACAATTTACGTTGATCTTCAAATTCCAAAAGTTTTCACCTTAATGCATCTTGTTTCCTTCTGGAACATCAGTGAATGTTTGAACCTTTTTTAATAGTTGTGTTTGAGTCCCTCAGTTGTCCTCAGTGTAAAAAAAATCAAAAACTCAAAATCATATAGTCACTGCTGGAAAGGGTTCAAATATGCAAAGATGCTGGGAAACTGAAGAATCTGCAGGATGTTAAAGATTTTTCTGAAGAACAGTTCTCAGTTTAACTGTTCAGAACAAACAAGGGCTCATGCACAACCATCACTAAACAGAAATTCAGTTGTGGATCATCAGGTAACAGCAAACAGTATTAAGAACCAAGGGTTCCCAAACTTTTGAATGGGGTTATTTTAATAATTTTAGCGATTTTTTTGTGTGTTGTGGACTAAATGTAAACATCTTTTTTTTTCTTTTTTTTTTTTTTTTTTTACAATATCTTACTCAGGACAGTACTAAATAAAAAAATGACATGCATTTAGTATGATCTCTCTTATTTTCTCTTAAAATATTTTCATTCAATAATTTTCACAGATTGTGCAAGGGTTTCACAAACTTTCGCATGCCAAATAAAAAACAAACAAATTCATGAATAAACAGAATGAAATATTATATATATAATATTATATATATATATATATATATATATATATATATATATATATATATATATATATATATATATATATATATATATATATATATATTTCAGAACAACAAGCTATCATGACATGGCAACAAAATCATCTGGCATGTGTGTCTGATATATATATCTGAAAGACATATTTCCCAACTGACGAGGTGGCTGCTTTCTCTTTATGCTCAATTTGATGCCTCACACTTTCACCTGCACTGAAGTCAGAGCCTCCCTTGAATATAATATACAATCTGTATGAAATACATCTCAGACCACCACCGTACAACCAAGAGATGTCAACTCCTCTTTGTCTGCCATGCAGTTCACAGTAAAGATAAATGTGTGGCTGGCTGACTGTTAACACAGCAGGCAGGTACTTCCCCTGAGTCACTGTTTTCATCCAGTGCACTTCCACTGGAGCACTATGAAAGCACTATGAAAGTTGATGATGCTGAGCAATTTCAGCTCTGATATAGATGCTGTGGAAATGCTGCCAACAGAAAGGCAATACATTTAGCTGCATGCATTACAGGTGCATTTTCATTTGAGTGGCAATTACTCTCTGCAGTAAAAAAGCTTTCTCACAAAGACAGCTCCACCACTGGAGGCCTGGTGATTTGTTGTGGCAGGCTACTTGGCAGGAAGTACAGTACTGACTCTGGTTTTCCAAACCATTGTTTAAAAAAAAAGGGTAAATTTGAAAGCAAATTACTCCAGCATGTCCCATTTGTCCCATCGGAACAGGGGTTTGGTCAGGTGTGCTACTCTCACAATTCAAACATGTCATTGCATGCATGGAATGTGCTAGTAAAACAAATAAGGTTGACATCAAACTCTACAGGCTTCATCAAGCAATCTTTGCTTAATTACTTCTGTTAGACGAAACCACGGAATATTCGTTTTTACCTGCAAGCTTCTTTTGGAGAGGAAGCTATTCACAAAACTTTGAGTTGAATTATTATTATTATTATTATTTTTTTTTTTTACTGATTTTTTATAAAATAAACAGTATGTAACTTTTGTTTCCACTATAAAAAGCAATTTTGCACCAGTAACAGTTAGTGTAACAGGATTAGAATACTAAACTTTAAATTAAATATGGGAAATATATTTCTATATATTATGCAAAAAGTTATTTCTTACATGAAAGTTAAATAATTATATTTAGGAAATTTTATAAAATGCTACGCAATATGTAAAATGTTAGCTATGAAGTTAGCATTAGGCAAGACAAAAGGCAAGAGTTTTCATTTTTTTATTCCAAAAAATAAAAAAGTACTGTAATTTCCATCACAGAATTCAATTAAACACTTACAATATATAAGATGTGACCGGAATTACATTATTATATTATATAATATTATATTATAAACACTATTATTAAAGGCTAATAGTGTCATTATTTAGCTCAAGTCAGTTTAAAGTTGTTTCTGTTCAAATTCTGTTCAAATCACATTTTAATCATGATCATGATTTCTGATTCTCTCAATTTATTAAATATAATCATCTACAAAAAATGTTTCACTTCAATATGGCATTTGTGTTATATAGTATTGGTAACAAATCTCTGCAAGCTTTCTTGGGTCATTATATACTGTAATGATAACCCTTACCACAAGTCCACAGGGCCAAAAGTCTCCATACTTGAAAAAAAAAAAATCTAATCTAATAAATAATTTGCATTTGAACACTTTTCTTTTTACTGTGAGAAAGGAATGCTTCTTGCTAAAGGCTAATCTATCAATTTCAGCATGCATACTGTAGTTTTCACTCAACCAGATCATATTCCGATCATATTCTGGTTTTGAAAGTATTCCATACTTGAAAATCTTCATTTAAACCTCAACAGTTTTGAATATTCAAAAAAAATAAAAATAAAAAATAAAAAAAAATCTGTATTGCTATCTCTTGGCAACCAGTTCAGCGTAAACCAATCTTGCACATGACCCTTGTGATTGAAATCTGTAGTTTCTATTACATCTCTGTAAACAGATGGCAGATAAGAAATGCCAGCAGCTTAGAAAATGTCGTACAGAATGGGGTTCTCCGTGGTGGTACGGGAATGATTACCCCCAATCTGTCTTAGTGCTGCAAAGCTTCCCCATGGACTGCTACAGCACAGTTCAGAGGACAAAATGAACATTTTTCACTGAGCAAATTGCCGGCTTGGTGCGATACGGATTTGCACTAATTGACAGATGATGTGTTTCCATGGTTCTTTATGAAATTTAATTGAAATGAAAGCAGCACTGTGAACCTTGGACCTTGAAACATGCTTCATAATAGTGATGCATGACTAGGTATAAGAGAGAGATTCTAATTACAACACACAATACAGAAAGGCACTTGAAAAAAAAAGCAGAAATATATTCTTCATGCACTTAATTGCCACACATTGTTTGAGCAGCAATCTTCATTCTCCCATTCACCAAGAGTTTTATTAAATCTCTACGTGGTTGCTACTGATTACAGCTTACCCTGGGACACCCAAGACATGTCATACACAAGGTAGACATTTCATAAATCATTTAATTAGGATTCCATTAGTGAATTAATCTGCCAGCTGCATGCAGTGATAAGACAGTTCACCAGAGGGTTTCCAGCGAGTTTACTCATGTCTGTCTGTATCTTAAATGGCCTGTCTGTCACACTGCTGTGAGGTTTGGAAGGCTGTTTCTGAAAATGACTTGCCTTATGAATGTTCACCTTACGCTGTAGTGACAGCAGGCAGATTGCTCTCCTTTGTGTGCTGCCAAAGCTGTGCAACTAAAACGCACATCACAATATTCCTATCTGTAGGAATTGGAAAGGCATGAAATCGAGGTCAGGCAACATCAAGCTATTTGTTTATCTACAAATTATTCAATCCAGCTCTTTACGGAGGGGTGAAAGTACATTTTGGAATTATTTTAGATTTAGTTTATATATATATATATATATATATATATATATATATATATATATATATATATATATATATGTACTGAGATTGACTGGCAAGATTGCAGTAGAGAAAGGTTATAAATAGCAGATAAAACTCATATAAAATGTGCCACTGACATGAATACCAGAGTAAGTGTCTGACTCAGATGAAAGACAGGTAAATATTGCAAGCCAGAGCTAAAAAGGGGGAAGGAGTATCTCCAAAATGCAATTTGCCAGTGAATGAAAGGGTCATACATTTGTAGGTTTTGAGCTGAGTTCATTTCCTGTCTTGTCTTTCATTGTAAAGTCTCTGATAAATTACAGCTATATGTTTGCACACCATTGTGGTTGTGTTTTTGTAGTATGGAGCCAGCACACAAACCGCCACTTACACACAACTGTCACTGAAGTCAAACTGCATCCAGTTATTGCAGTCTGTTCTGTGAGTGCTTCACCTTTGGCTATGTTTAGGTGTAATGGCACAGTATCAAAAGAAAAATTGAAGTGGTTTAAATGTTTGTTCACTTGGTAGCAATTAAAAGTAATGTGCTATAATTAATCAATTACCAATCAAATATAGACACAAAATAACTGACTATATATATCAAGGCCATTCAGTCCATATAAGCTGTTAATGCACTGCATACTGTTTAAATATTAACATTACAATTATTTCCATTGTGATTTAAGGTGTAACATAAATCTTAAATAACAAAAAGTTGGAATACGTACTGTATGTAACTGTCCGTACATTTTTTGGCAAACAATGGTAATTTTTTGCTAATCTGCCAACTATGGAGGGATTCATGTGAGTGGATCCTCAACTGCTTTGGGGCCTGTGTTATATTGTCATGAATCGACACTGTTGGTATGTGGTGATTTCATGCACAAGTAAAAAAATAAAAAATAAATAATAGTACTGTTGCTGCAAGATCTCGATTACAGAACATTACATTGTGATTTATGCAAAGTAATTATTGTAAATGAATGCCTTGGTGTTTCTTATTCAGCTGTAATGAATTAAAGCGCATACCCAGTTATTTGTACTTAACAAATTATTACCTAACCAGCATAGGAAACTACTGAGTAGCTTCAGGAAAAGGCCACATTTACAGTGTCATGATTATTTTTGTTGTGTTTACAGCATATGCAACACAACATATGCATCACACACAAATAATAAAGATCAAAAGTGTACTGAATCAGTAGACAGTCTGGAAAAGTAGTCAATTATGTCTAAAATCAGACACGTCTGCAACAGTCTACCTCATGAACATTTCTATTTCATCACTTTGTTAATACAAAGTTTATAATTTGATATATGTATTTGTATGAGTGTATACAAGAAACATGATAAGGCAAACTCAAAAACACAAGCAGTCCAGAGTCTCCACAGTGATTGTACACAAAACTAGTCCAAGTCTTTATGGTATCCAGCCTTTATGAGTATGAAATGCACAATTATCACACCAGACCCGAAAACCCATCTCTAACCATTCCACTGTATGGGGGATATTACTGCCAGAGGCGGGCCTGTGTTAGAGCCATAAACAGATAATAACTTAATGGCAGACCAATTTGGAAGCAGCTGGAAGCAGGTCTGTAGAAGCAGCTGTTTTAACTCAGCATGCACTGGCACACTCACACACTACCACAACAACCACAAGATATCTGATATCTGCTGCATGGCTTATTAAATTTGCATTTAACACATGATTAGTGAATATGCCAGCTCTTAGATAAATGTGTGCAGACAGAAACTAACACACATTGCTCATAATACTTTAACCTCTGTGCATGCTTACAACAATACACATACAGTGGCATGAAGAGACAAAATAAACATATGAATTTTACAATTTAAAATTAACTTGTTTCACATATTCAAAATATGCCCTCAAATGTTTTTTTTTTCCAACATAAAAAATTTAATCTGTTTATTTTTTTTGAGGAATAACAATAATAACACAGATTTAAACAAACAAGAAGTAAATTAGTAAATAAATACATATATAAATAAACAAGTATTTTCTTAATTCCCAATCTATGTAAATAAATAATTGTGAAGAAAATTGATCGATCAATCAATAAATCAGTTGAATCAGTCAATCCATCATTATCCAAACTGCTTATCCTTTGTAGTGTCATGGGTAAATATGGAAGTAAATAATACACAAATAAATGAATCTTAATGTATAAAAATAAGTGCTGTAAATAAGAGGCAGTTAGATCAAACTTCACAGCACTAGATAATATCACTCATTACGTATTCTGTGCTTTTCTTTTCCTGGTGCACTGCAAGGTTTAAAACGCACATTTTTAAATGTCTCTTTGATTACAGATTCAGAATCTACAGCTATAGCCATATCTGCCAGAACACTGGGGCGGAACTGAATTCATAACCCCACTGGACCCACCATCCCATTCCTCATTAGTTCAGCCTAACTTCATGGGAATAAAACATCTAAGCGAAGATCCATTTTATTTGGTTTAGAAAACTAACAGCTTATGCATATGGCCACACCATTACTTTGTCCAGAAACCATTAACATTCTTAAACTGCACATAAATAAATGCATTTGATATGTGGTAACTGTTCAAGCGGTGCATTCATATATATTTGTGTGTGTGTGTGTGTGTTAAGCATGCATTATGATTGCATGATGGTCAGATAGCTTCAGGACACATATTGCCCTCTGCTGGTCGCTGCAGCACTCGTCTGCGGTCTGGGACGACATGTCTAAAGTCCTCATTAGAAAACCATTGTGCACATTCCCGTGGCCACAAGCTAAGATACTGTAATTTTGTGGCTTGGATGGCTCTGCGCTCTCCTAGGAGTTCTCTGCTCTGCTTACTGATTCACTGTACTGATCTCATAAGCACAACTCAGACTGTTCACATTACTGCTGTCCACCCCAATCACAACACATCAATCAAACCCACACCTGTAATATTGCTCTTTTTTTAAAACACTCTCATTTCTCAAGGAATATGAGAGTTGCAGCTTGGAAACAGAATTCAAGTCTTATTCCTGCATTGGCGTTTAAGTCTACTTTAAGGCCGAGACAGCAGCAACCTGTACACAAATAAAATCCTGTGGGTAATGGCTTGTGTCAAAACACAAGGAACCAACCATTTGTTTGAGTTAAACTAAACAACACGTCTAAGCACAGCTTGTTACACATACACATTCAAAGAAACAGACATTCTTAATACCTATTTAATGACCACTGTGCCTAAAACAGCTAAGAAAGAGAGAAACCAACCTCGCAAAAACGGTGTAGATTTGCTAAGCACTTGCTAAATGACAATATCAAATATTATTATGGGGGAAACGACACTGTTCTTATAGAAGCCAGTGAAATAGGTCCATTTATGGACCACATTCTTGGTTAGTCACACAGATAACCTTTCACAATAAAGACAGGTAATTAAACAGCATAGAAAGCAAATTATGCGGTCTATCTAACTTGATTGTGTTGTCTGAGTGAACCAATTTATTGCAACACTAAACCTTTTGGAAAATGTACAAAGATTCCCAAGAAGAGAGATAGAGAGAGAGGTTGTATTGTGCTCATCCTCTATCAGGCATATCAGTCCAAAAAACTCACAATAGCAACTTTATAACAGAGTAAAAAACAGCCCCAGGCTGAATACCTCCACTAGCTCTTATTCTTATTCACTGCTGTGAGAATGAGGCACATGATCCCTCATTTGCTTTTCCTATATTGCACAGAAATATGTACTTGGAAACTTAACTTTCAGTATTTCTGAACATTACAAGGTTATTTGGACGTGCTGGTTTTGGTTGTCCATGCCAAAGTAGTGCATGTGTCAAATAAAATTAATAGTTTTTTAAACAAACAAACTGTATTTACCAAATGGGGCAAGACAAATAAGCTTAATTCTCTGAAAACCAGCAGGACAATATGAAAATAATAATAATAATAATAATTGCACTTCAAAGGGTTAAGATGGCTCCATGCAAATCTTTGCCTTTTGCTTTCATGCCAAAATCTTTCAACAATAATTATTTCATTTGAATTCCCATGGGAGAAAAACTCCAGCATTCTGACTGCGGCTTATGAACATTCACAGATGACACAAGGAGACGTTTCCCGTTTGTCACATTTACAGTTTGAAGCAGGGTATTTGAAGCCTTGACATACATGAGCCAAACAATTTTGGCCAGAGATAGCTGTGATATATACATTTATCAATAATGACATTATAGAAACAATAGATTAAATAAGAACTTTATGTAATTTATATGTTTCAGAAATCTTAATGTTTTCAAGCATCCATGTGCAACTACCTCAGGCCAGTCAAGCATTTATCACAGTATATATGCATACATACTCTATATATGCTTTAAAGTGATACATTATTGCCTCTCCATTTGCAGATATGACATATTTTCAAATTTGCATGAAGTCGATGACTGGGTTGTTTTGATTTAGCCTGAGTTTGAAAGAAAGAGACGGGTGTTGTAATGAAATAAGCCTGCAATTAATTACGATAATTTACACGACTCTAGTTATAAATCATTGAAGTTGTTTACCACAGAAACGCAACGCAAAACGTTCTCAGCAAAAGTGTTTCTTTCAGACCTCTTTCTAACAGCCAAGGAGGCAAGGACATGGATAAACAAACAACTCAGCGTTCTACACCAGAGCTCATGGCGTATGAAGATAACACACTAAATTATTAAAAGCTCAGTTGATTAGATTGTTGTGTCACAGTGCTATTTTCATCCTAGTCTCAGGTCAAACACACCAGCTCTGATTTCACACACACACACACACACACACACACACACACACACACACACACACACACACACACACACACACACACACACACACACACACACACACACACACACACACACACACACACACACACAGAGAGAGAGAAACCCTGCATGTACAGTCTGTCCACAGCACTTCCATGGAGCCCACTTGCACTTGCCCCAGAATACAAACTTTCTAAAATCTCCATCTTGACCTGACAAATTTAAACAAAGCAATTTCAGGCGCAGCTGCACCTGCTGTGTCCGCAAATGTCCTCTGTACTGTCTAGCAGGAAGACAATCATTTGTCTTGTTGCACAGCTGAAATGAGCTCAGGAACTATCTTGCTTGCAATGTGTGTTTGTTTGGACAGATAATTGGCGTAAAGAAAATATGTTGTGCAGATGGTGAAAAAGTGTGCAAAACAGTGCACACCATAATTTAACTATTAAATGCTGTTCATTTGCTCCAAAAACATTGTATTCGGTACAGCACAAAGACATACAGCAGTTTAGAAATACCAGAAAATATTTTGAAGCAAATCTGAAGCAAGTCTGCTGAGAGACCACTGCAAAGGAACTATTAAGGATAAGTGAGATTTGAGGAAGGATTTGAATAATGGCTGATGTGGAGACGGATAAAAAAAAAGTTGACTATAAAGAGAAGGTAAAATCTAGTTTAAAACACACCAAGGTCTTAGGTCTTCATGCAGTTTTTAAAAACCTTTATATAATTTTCAATAAAAGTTACATATTCTCCTTTGTTGGATATTTATCTTGATTACAATAATGTATACATTAAACATTAACATATTTACATATTTAAAATGTACAATAAATATATTTATATAAATAATTATATTACATAATTGTATATAATAATAATAATAATGTTTTATCATGTATAATATTTCTAAAGTAACTGCAAATGAAAAAAACTATTATGTTTTTATATATTATCTTTCATTAACATTAAAATGTTTGCATAATACATGATCAGAATGCTCATTATAAAAGAGTTTCAGATCTTGTTAAATTTATTCAGAAACATTGTATTCAGTACAAAATAAAAATATGTAGCAGTTTACACAAGTATAAAGTGCTGATTATAAAAGATGAACTGAAGACAGTGTCTGATTGAAAGCCATTTTTAATGCATTTCTGAATAAATAAATAAGATCCAGGCAAAACAAAATGAGCATCATGTCACTGACCCACATGCATTTGGTTAATTTGCGTATTTAAAATGTCATTTGGCTGATTTCCAAACTCAGTTTGTTAACATTCATGCATGCTAATTAAAGCAGGCTGACATGGGGTTTAGCATTATTAGGGTTAATCCATTTGTCTCCCTATTTGAAAAGATCCATTATTATAATTTTTAAATAGCGGATCGACTTTCCCTTCTCAGTTCCTTCTCTGGGCCTAAGGGGCCTGTTGCTAGGCAATAGTGGCTATCTCTGAGGTGACGTGATCTCCCGTGGGCCTGCTTCTCACTCATCACCTTGCACATAAAGTCATATGCGCGCACACACACACACACATACACACACATGCCCAGAGAAACACAGACAGGTGAAAGCATACACAGATATATGCATGAAAAAGAAATGAAAAAAACAAGTTAGCAGGCTAAAGATAACAAGGTGAAAACAGATAGAGTGAGTGCAAGTTAAACACATTGCCGTTATCATATTGCTTCCTCTCGACTTGTGTCCTTATCTTTTGCAGCCTGTTCTCACTCACTCATTGCAGTGCTGAGAGGGGCTTCCACACACAGGCAAGACCTCAGTCACTGTGAGGGACCCGGCTCAACACAGGCCCTGGAGGACATGTGGAAGGCTGTTAAAAGGAAGCCATGGGTGCCATGGCGGGCATCTGGCCATCTCCCTCCCTCTCCCATCATGTCTTCTCTTCTCCAGAGTTGTGAACGAAGCACTTCAGGCTTTCATCAGCCAGAAATTAGCCGAGACATGATGTGAGAAAAATTTGCCACGAAAGCTTGAAACCGCAGCCCCCTCAGTGGAATTTAGGCTTCAGTTTATTTGCCATATTTAAAACCCTTATTTATTTTCTTAGGATTTTGCAAAGATAGTGAGAGTGTTTGAATCAGGGTTGCAGGTTTGTTATACTGCTAGGGGAAGTTAAAACAAATAATACAATAGAATAATTATGAATCAACAACAACAAAAAAAACAACAACAATTGGGTAAACTGGCAGTGGGCAGTTCCCCCTCCTTTAAGTTAAACTGTCCAACTTTTAAAGAGTTGGATTGTCATTCTAAACATGGCAAAAGTAAAATAAAAATAAATCAATAAAAACTGTTGGAGTATTTCGATGCCAAATACAATCTTTCAATGTTATGAGTTTCTGACCTTTTTTTCAGAGTATAGCCCATGAAGGGCGGAATTCCTTATATGGGCACTTCTCCCGGAAGAGCGCGTGCACACAGCAACCAGAGCCTGAGCAGCCAGTTAACGGGCTTCATTCGGGTTATGGAAGTCATCAGAAGCGCTGCACAGGACTAGTTTGAAAAGAATATCTTCAAAGAAGTGTGTTTTGGTTGTGAGGGAAAGATAACCTTGTTCAGCTTCCCACAGATCCTAGTGTTAAAGGGGTTATTGGATGTTACATTTACTTTTACAAGTAGTTTGAACTGAAATGTGTGTTGGCAGTGTGTGTCCACAACCACCATATTATGATAAAAATCCACACAGTAGATTTTTTTTTTTTTTTATCTACTAAAGTCTTTACACCTTTCTCAGAACAAGCCGATCTCAGATGCCTGTCTTTGTGATGTCACACAGACAGGCCCCTCCCACGATAGTTTGATTGACAGTAGTGTTTCAGCACAAACTGAGCATTCCCAGCGATAAAAAGGTCCCGGTCATGTGTCGGAACCTCACCTGCATTAAATTGTTGTGTTGTGTTTGGTGCTTAAATGTGCATATAATGTAAACAACTAAATATAATCTGCATATAATGTAAAGCAACTCTTTAGCTCCGCCCACAGCACTCCTCCAGGAATTCTGCTATTTTTGTAGAGCAGTGGTTTTCAACCTGTGGTCCGCTCTAGGGCTGTGCGATTTAAAGAAATCGCCATAAAATCACGATTTGAACATGCGCGATTTCTAAATCTCTTTATAACACGATTTTCCGTGGCCCTAACCTCCCGTAGTATGCTTTACGATCCAATCAGAATCCATTGCACCTAGTGTGAGAACAGACTGGGCATATGCCTAACTCCAAGTTCACACACTGTCTGTGATGCGCCTTTTTTCCGAGCCCATGTTAACGGATCAGAGCGTTCACACTGCACGCGGTAAAAGGCTAGAAATAAAAACGTTTGAAAATAATTAATATCTAACACATGATCATAGAGAGAATTGTGAGTGCACAGGACGCAGTTTAAGAGAGAGGAGACACGTTTTAAGTGCGCACACTCTCTCCGCGCAGAGCAGCGTGTATCTGAGCAAGCACGTCTGGTTTTGTGACAGAGCAAAGGAAATCTGCGTGCGAACAGAGAGATTCGCACTCGTGCATTATTTTAATGTGCTTTCGCGTTATATTTATGCGCTCTCACTGCTGATCGCATAAACATACTGTATACACACTGCAAACACCTGAGGCACCGCTACAATTAATGAGCTCTATCAACAATGCATGGCAAAAAAGAAAAAAAAAGTCTATGTGAATTTTTTTTGGTTTTTTTTTTGCCTTAAGTCTATACATTTTGTTACATCTTTAATATAGTGATAATTTTGACTTATGTCTGTTCTAGAGACGTTACAATTTTTTGATAAAGCTCTAATTGGTTTTCTTTTGGAAATATGTTTCAAATTAATCCTGAATGAATTTATGACTGTAAAAGCATATCGGTGTGTGTCACAATCGCAAAATTGATCAAAGAAATTGCGATAGTTTTTTTTTTTTTTTTTTTCATATCGCACAGTCCTAGTTCATTCAATAAATACAGTTAACAGTCTAGCTTCTGAGTACTAAGTTATTAACCCAACAATATCAGTTATTTTTTTTGAAGTGGGCTGCACAAACCTGTGTTGTTGAGTAAAGCTGTATATTTATTTTATGAATTTGATAAAACTAAAGACTCCTTGGAGATAGGAAGGATGCGATATTACTCTGTAGGTACTCAAGATTAAAATGAGATTGACCTAAAGTGTGTGATTAAATAAAGTGAAGATGATTAGATAAAAAAAGACATACAATTTAATTAATCATTGTTTATGTACAGAATCATATGCATTCATTTACACTACACTGTTTAAAAGTTTGGGTTGGTTAGTATTTGTTTTTAAAAAGTCTCTTATGCTCACCACAGTATAAGGTTGTGCTGATTGACAATGCCATCATCCATCGCCGATGATCTCTCCAATCCTAACACAGTACCACAAAAACAATAAAACGGTGTTGCTGCTTAATATTTCACAAAAAACAATTCTGGATTCTTTGATGAATGGAAAATTCAAAAGAACAGCATTAATTTAAATATAAATCTTTTAACATTATTAACATTTTTAATTTCACTCTTGATCAATTTATTGTATCCTTGCTGAAAAGAAGTAGCCTATTTTTGCTTAAAAAAAATTTGATACTCTTACCCCAAACTTTTGAACAGTAGTGTACATTACATTTCTATTTATCGTTTAACAGAATATTTGCTTTTAATTGTTAGATATGGTTGATGATATAATTTTTTTTTATATATAATCAATTTTTACTTATAGGTTTTATTTTACAGGTAGTAACCTGCGACATTGGAATTTGCCACAGAAGACCCATATATAAGAATACTGCAATGTTCCTCTCACATAGAATTTCTGCTTTTGTAGAATGTTCCACATCAGTCATTTATGAGGTTTAATGACAGTGAGTAAGCTGTCTATGTAGGCTGGAGACAGCATACTGTGTTTTGGAACAGAGCTTTAGTGTGTGCCAATGTTGTAAGAGGAATGTTTAAGACAAATAACAGTAAATGGTAGTCTGGGGGCTCAAGCCAGTTCCACTACTGCCAGAGGGCCAGCAAAGACTGAGTGAATGTACAAACTGCATGAAACAGAGCCCCCATTCACCACTTAGCACGACATGACAGGCTATGTCTGCTGAGCATGGCTGTGCAAACACACACTCACACAAGAAAACCTCCAGTTGGTTTTCAGCAAAGCTGGTAAAGTCCCCATCAGCAGAGTGTTTATCTGATTTCAGTTAAGAGGCCCTAAACAGGCCTGACTGTGGACCATCTCTGCAGCAATGATGAGAGACATGTACCTGGATCCTGCGTCCATCCTCAGAGTGGCTAATCCATCTATCATGTCCAGCGCTGATAACCTCCTCCATGTTTGTTCTCTCATGTCTCATCTCTTTGTACACTTATCTGCACTGTAATATTGGATTGTGTGGGATCAGAGAGTATTAAAGGTGCAATAGGTGATTGTCTTCAGAAACATTTTTTGTTGTGCTGATTGGAAGTCTCTTCACATCCCAATGGCAATCATTAAGTTAAGTGGTATAAATGTATTTATTTATTCTGTGGAAGATGTAGGACCAATAATTTGTAGTTTAGTCTAACTAGTTTCCTATTCCTGCCTGTCAACGTATGTATTTGCATACCCCTGTCCGCGCAGAAAGAATACGTCATTGACACGTTCACATACGCTGTGCAGACAGAGTGAGAATGGCAGGCAAACAACAACAACCTGACCTTTCTTCCTTCTTTGGTATTGTAGTACTGTTACTAACTGTGGTTGTCTGGTTCATTTGTTCAGGAGGCGTGGCTTTGGATGGCGATTTGCAGGGAAGGTGCGATGTATGCTTTTAGTGCTATCAGGCTAAAGTCAGCATTTTCCAAGATATCCTAGAGTATAACCAGCATGATGTTCACATTTTGTACTATCAATTGTTTCTGTTCAAAAACATAAAAAAGCACACACACTGTACAATGACTAGAATACACCTCTCCAAGGATGAGCATGTTATAAATTTTTGTATAATAATAATATTTTTTGGGGCATAAAATGGATGGGGCCATAAAATCATGGTGCTAGCTGTTCTGTTATCCGGTGTTGTTTTCAAATAAATACATAATTAAAAATTAACATAAAAATAAATAAATAAATATATATATATATATATATATATATATATATATATATATATATATATATATATATATATATATATATATATATATATATATATATATATATATATATATAAAACGTTAATAAAAAAGAACAATAGATAATATAAAAGTGCATAAATAATAATAAAATAAGATCAATTTTATCATAATGAAGAAAAAAAAACTAATTAAATTAATGAAATTCTTGAAAAACACTGCATGTCAAGGTCAATATCTTAAAATATCAGATAACAATAAAAATATAAATATGTAATGACTTTGAAAATATATTTAAAACCCTTTTTGAAAAATGTGCAAAATGAATATAAAGAGTACATTTCTAAGAACTTGACACGTGTGTTTTAAAAGTTTAAAAGATCTGTTTGTGCAACTGTTTAAAACGGTTCTGTTTAAAAGATCCGATTCCCATGTGTGCATCTGCCTTGATGTCCACTGTGGGAAAAGTGTAGTGCTGAGTGGGAAAACCTGTGTATGAGATGCAGACCTGCATGTCTGTGTATTCAGTATGTGGCTGTCTTACACGTAAACAGAAAAGACATAATAAGACATAGAAAAGTGAGTGAAACAGAGAAATTACAGTGTGTATGAAAGCTTTTGTTAACCACACTGATTAAGATTGAGTTTGCTGATATTTGACAGATGCCTTTTGTGCCTTTTCCATCATGGCCAGCGAGCCAAAGATGTGTCTCTTCACAAACACAAAGCTTCTACATGCAACATGATACACAAATAAACACTATTTCCACAAAACAATTCTGGACAATACGCACATTTCTTTAAAACACACACAGATCTTTTTCTCAAACTGCCCCTAAGACAACAGGCTCTGGGTAACATTTGCTTCCCAGCTGTGTGGGCACATCTGCGATGGCAGGAAATTCAGTGCCTGTCAGTGTGACGTGCAATGAATGTTTTCCAAGCACTTCAGAGGATGAGCTAAACTACAAACCTCCTCCCCCCTCCAGAATTTATGGAGTCCAGCAGCAAGTGGTTCTCATTAACTATGTCATCATCTTCTTAACAAATTGCAGTGTTGCTCTCACAGCTGGGGCTGTGCTTATGGGGACTTATTATGTTATTTACCCCATATCGTGCTCAGTTTTGGCTGAATTTGAAAAGGTTAAACTCAGGGGCGATTCTAAGATTTTCATTTTAGGGGGGCTCAGCCCCCAATAAGGGTATGATTAAAAAAATATATTTGACTGTTAGGGTAGGGTTGTATACTACTAACCTTATTGCAATCCACTATTCTATTGTATTCCCTGTATTTCATATATGGGAGTAGGAGTACTGACTGAGCCATATACAACACTGTAAAAAAAAACTAATACAGTTTTTTAGATGTGACCAGTCACTGGAAAATTTTGAATTGGGAATGTAGATTTTTACAATAAAGACTTCCTGATTCAGTATTAGGACATTCATGTTTATCCTTTGATGATACCACAACTTTTTCTTATGAAATGTACGTGGAAATTGGCAGAAAATTAAAACAACATAAGGGTTCAATGACTGCAGTGAATCTTGGGAACACAGTGGTATTGTGTGTGTGTGTGTGTGTGTGAGGCTGTCTGTTCTATTCTCACCTGACTGTTGCTCATTTGCAGACCTACTCCCGCACGACAAAAAAATGTTGTATATCCATCTACAATGAAAAATAAATTATTATATTTTATTATTATTATTATTATTAATTTTTAGCTTTTTAGCCTTTATAATCAACAATACGGTTGGTTATACATCAAGTCAGCCCCTGGAAATTTATTTCATTTCAAATCATTTAACTAACCAGCTAATATTCATTAAGAATATAGACAAAACATGTATTAATGTAATTGTCTATTGGCAATATGTTTAATCTGTTCTATATTTATTTCTATTTATTAAAAATAACACCATTATCAATTTGCCACTTCTATAAATCAATTACTTAAAAAAAAAAAAAAAAAAAAATCACAGATCCCTTTACTCTTACTCTAATATATGTATCATGATACACTAATGATTCATTATTACTTAATACAAAATCATATTTAATAATACAAAACAAAATATCTCCACATGATGTTTCTCTCTCTGTGACATTTAGTGCTTTCCGACAATGATGTGTGTCTTCAATCATTTCTGTGAATGGCTGCATAATGTAATGCCGAAATACACAATAATATGTTTTGAATTTTGAAAAGTAAATTAAAATAAATCATGATCGTTTTCTAAAGTATGTTTTCATGGGTGTTAATCGCTTCATTTTTGTTGGAAGAAAAAACAACTGTCACACCGTGATAAAGGCTGAAGGTGAACGCAGCGAAGACGTATTGGTATTGGATGCGAGAACACACACACACGCACACACACACACACACACACCTCGTACTCTCTGATGTTCGCTCTGCTCGGCGCCCCTGTGGATTGAAAAACGCGCTGAATCCGTGCAGACTCAGATCAGGGGAGGAGCCGGAACTTGATGCAGCTTGCCACCGTTTCAAATGAGTTTTTAAAGGGGACTGAAGCGATCACTAATTAATTAATCAAATAATTTTTTAGGGGGGCTGGGCATAAGTTTAGGGGGGCTGAAGCCCCCCTAAAAAGGGCCTAGCGACGCCCCTGGTTAAACTGTTTCTGAAAGTTTATTTCACCTTCTACATGATTGTTTATTTGTCTGTACTATGGGAACACTTTTATGTGCATGCCAATCTAAACTGTTACAGAAATGTTCTTGGAAAGTTAAAATAAACATTTTGTCATTTTTTTTAATGCATTTATTTATTTTATATTCATTGCATATCATAAACTAACAATGCAATTAAAACCCTATCTAATATACATTATTTCAATAAAAAATAATTTTACTTCAAGTCCAAATATTACTTTATGGTTGTAGTGTTAGCCTAGTCTTTATTACTTATAATAAAACTGATTAAGATGAAAAAATATGGATTCAAAAAATTCAGTTTTCTCCTTGTGAATTCATTAACTTAAATCTTAGCTGTCTTTGAAATTTAATATTATTTTCTCTGCTTACCTTTCAGTGTAATTATTGTTCTTCAAAAGTGAAATCTGGAAAATATTACAGAGAATATGTATTTTCTGTGTCTGAAGCGTGAGATGTGACTTAAAGCATCTGTCCAGCTGTGAGGAAAATAAGCATGAAAGAGAACTAAAACTGAGGGGGAAAAAATCCAGAGAAAGAAATCCACACCTTTATGGAGAGGCGTTTTTGTTTCCAAAGCCACCCTGCATTAACAGCTTTCATCTGGTTTTCCTTGGCAGCCGAGAACTAAGATTTGTCCAGCAGGAATTATGATATAAATTGTTCCTTAGACAGAAGAAAAGAACTGACTACACCTGGCCAGACACAGCTGTTTTGCACATAGCACAAGGATCAATAGACATCAAATTGTTCATCACCTTGAAAAAAAGCTCTTGAGAGCAAATACATGTGAGTCTGTTAGAATCAAAAGGGGAAGAAGATAGATCTATATTGAATAGTTCATATGTTTTAGAAAGTAAAAGGTTGTTTAGTATAATTCTTATTCTTCCTTTTTCATGTTATGGTACATTATTGATTGATTGATTGATTGATGTGAAAACATTTACAGATTCAAAATATAATGTAAGAATAACTTTATATTGTTAGTGAAATTTCAGAATGAACACTGAAGCAAGATTTACTTAATTAGGCATCATTTTTATAGAAGAATGTTAAAACATCAAATATAATCAAAGAATCAAAAAATTATCAAATATGATACAACATGCTTTTGAGGATTGATTTGTACATCTGTCAGTCATCATTGATTTCAATTTCATTGCATGTTTTGCCGCCACAATAAATAGTACTGTGCTTTGAATATAAAACTAAGCGTTTGAATATCATCTTTTTGAGACATATTTCTGGAAGAAGTAGTGCTATACTGTTATAAAGATCTAATTGGTTAAGATTACAAGCCAGAGGAATTTCATCTTTCTTTTCGGCCATGTTAATATTTCCCCTTCAAGGATAAGCCCATATTCTCATATATCATATATGAGCCATAAAAGCCTGATGTATCTTATAATATACTCAAAAAAAAAAAAAAAAAAGATAAAATCCAATTTATATTGATTTTTTTATTATTAGATTAATTAGAAGGTTTTATACATTTTCTCAGAAAAAAAAAAAATATATATATATATATATATATATATATATATATTTTTTTTTTTAATTAATATTTCATACGTCAGGCTTTACATGGGAAAGTAAGGTTGTGTGGAGGTTTTTTTTCAGAAAGACGGCTACCGCCTCACATGCAGATGGAGCTCTTCCAGTGTCAGACATTCCATGAGCAGCTTGTAATATTTCCAAGCCTGGCTTAGTTACATCCTGACGGTCTTGCACACAGCTGCAGAGCTTTGAGGATGTGAGCACATTACAAAATGGGGCCCGTTATGGTAAAAGAAAATATACCAAAACTGAATAAATTACAAATTAAAAGTTTCAGCACAAAACCCATGAAGCATGAGTGAAATAGCTGAACTCCACTAATGCAATTTGTCATGTAAGTTCTATGTTAGAAAATAAATCTAATTATCCCATTCTGGCTTCATACAAACCAGCTAAACAGCTTTTACTAGTTCTCTGGTCATGATTATACTTTGTTTTCCATTTTGTATGTTCTTAAGGGATTGTACTATAATGACGTTACAGTATATACTACTTAAAATTACAGTATGTAAAATCCACCAGGAGTTTTATTCCTTGAATGGGCCTGTGTACACAACATATGAGCTCAACACAATTTGTTTGGATGAGACAACCATGCACATGTTACGGTCATCTTTTTAGCAATAATTAAACACCTACTTCTACAACAATGCAAAGTTGTGTAGTGCCATTGGGGAGGATTTGCAAGTAAGCTGAGTTCATTTAAATCTAAGTCTCAAAATTAGCCTGTTGTAGAAAAATACTCTCGCAGTTTAAATCCACTTCTTACAGCGGGACTGTCTGATGTCTGTCTCTACACCTGTGGATTGACTCTGTGAGCATCACCTCTGCTCAAATGTCTTAAATGGCACCTAATAAAGTAAACATGTTGGGTGGGTCAGCATAAAAGTCATTATCAATGCGTTATAAATGTACCTTCTTTTTTAAATGAGTATCTCAGTGTTTATTTTATATGATTTAACAGTGCACATCATTGTTTGTTTATAATTCATGTGCACCGGTAATCTTTAATCAAAAACATGAACTTCCCCTGCCCCGACAACAACATCTGCTGTCTGACAACATAAAAAAAAATCTCTTCCCTCTAAGTCTAACTTGTCCTTAAGACATTGTAGATTATATACATTCAAATGGGAGGGATCCATAAAGTAGAGGTGGAGACAATTTAAACAAGCATCCAAATGCAATCAGGAAAGTGCCAGACACTGGCATCTTCCCAACCTTGATCTCATCAGCATAACAGTGTCATTTAAATACAGAGGTGCCTGACAGTATCGCTGGTACCTTCACATTATCATAGAGACAAAAGGCACAGCTGTGCCTTGAGCTTAAAATCCCAAATGGCAAGGAAGAGCACAAAGACAAGGACATTATCTCAGACACTTGATTTTCCTGATTTACCTCAAAATGTATATCAAAACGTTTTCAGTTCATATTCTATTACATTAGAACCTAGATTTAACATTTTATACATTTGTAATCCCACATGTACATACATAAATCAATAAAATACAGGACTGGCAACTGCATTAGCTCCCAAAAAATACAGGTAGTGACAACCCCATTTACAGAAATTCTATGTAGTGTGCACAGAACCAAACTAAACAACTAGTTGTTAATGATGTCACAAGAAGCACGTCCATAGATATGTATACGTAGAGGCCTCATCAGCGACTCTTTCTATGCGCTGCTATGCATAATCCGTCTGCCATATTTGAAGGGTCAACTTGACGTCATTCACCATAACAGTAACATAAGTTACCAATGTTTTCAAACTTGTAATATTGAGTTAATACATTCAAAAACACAAACCAACCCATTCTCACCTCTGAAATGTAATTCTTTGGGAATTTAAATCCCGGTGATTTTTACAACCATTGGCTGGTCAGGATATTGTGTTTTGAAGAAATAGCCCCAAAAAATGTCAGTGAATGGTGTACTGTATATAGAAGTGCTAAACAAGGCTAAATTGAAGGCAGCGAAGACAGAGTATATAAAAAAAAAGATTGATCATAACAATCATTCTGGGAGGGAGAGGAAAACTTTCAGGTTTTTTGAGGATATGGATAGGATTCTGCGGGAAAACCCCAGCAGCCACCCAGCATTTGTGTTGAGCAACCCAGACATTGTGGTCAAGAGAGTGTAGGCTGTTCAATAACAACATTTTAAAGAACAAAACTAGATCATGTCGCCTCTCCTGACAGTAATTTCATATTTAAAGTTTTGCAGATTTTTGCATGTCTTCGCAGTCTAATATTTGTTTTGTCAACAGCAGCCTCCATTCTCTCCGATATGCCACAATGTTGCTATGGTTACCATGTTCCGTACATACATGGAATGATAATTTACGAGACTAACAGACTTTAAATGTAGTTGTCAGTCCTGAAACTTGCAGTGTGTATGTGGCCTTAGTGTACTCATTATAATAATTTTTTTTTTTTTGTGTGTTTCAATAATATTTGAATAACAATAGTAGTAGTAATAATACAAATATTTCATTTAGTTTTGATTCAATTTCATTAAATCAAATGCTATTTTCTAAAATTAGTCAGTTGTAAAATTTGTGTGAGTTTAATAAAATGATAATAATAATAATAGTGTTACAAATGGTGTGTATGCTGGCATGGAGATCAAGCGAATGAGGAATATGTAAATCAAAAGAGGAGTTTAATTAACATCAACAACATAATCAGAAGTAACACAGACAATAGGGCACAAGAAGGAACCAAACAGACAGGGTTTTAAACACAAGGGAGGTAATCTGGGGAATGGAGAACAGGTGGGGATTAATCAATTAACCAAACAAGAAACGGGACATGACCAAAATAGGGAAACAGAAACTCCATGAACGTAACAGCTGCCCCCTCCCGGAACAGTGCGTCCTCGCACCAAAAGAGAAATTCCAGCAGAAGAAGGTGTATATATATATATATATATATATATATATATATATATATATATATATATATATATATATATATATATATACAGAATATATATTGTTTAATTAACCAGAGCATTGTCTGCATTTGTCTCAAAGAATACACAGGAGACAAGATTGCAAAGAAATTTGCTGCACAGAATGACCACTTTATTCCATATGCCATGCCTGAGCAGCTTTTGCTGGAATCAGCCCCAGCTTTCCAGAACCCAAGGCCTCTTGATGGAATGTAACACAGGTGCCATGCCATTGGTTCCCCCCACAGTGGACTAAGAAAAACTCCCACCCACATGGGAGGCAGGACATGACTGACAACACTTCACATTCTTCTGCCATCTGTCTTCTGCAGATTTTCCATTAAAACAAAAATCCCAGGAGACACAGGGAAGAAGAGGCTCACCATCACAGCAAAAGAATAACACGTCTGACCACACACGCGACTGCAAGCTTTGCTGTGGTTTTCTTTACTTCACACCTTACTTATTGCACTTTAAAGCTTATCCAGGTCTTTTTCTTCAGACATATTGCAATGCACCATTCTATTACTGGCAGTAAGAAGAATGCAAGAATGCATATTCGCTAAAGAAATCAAACCACCCTATTACTCATTGATCCCTATGTATTTCTCACAGTTCTCCTTCCTCTACTATGACCTAAGCCATAGGAGACTTTTGGCAGGGGATTTAAAAAGTTGAACTGTTATTTAAATCAACACCAAAGCCTCAGAGATTACCATAATTCCACTTGGAATAAAACTGCCAACTGCACGCTTGTGTGTCTGATGATATGACCTTCGTACAAAGCCCCAAAACAAATTGTGTGTTGTGGATTTATTGTGTGTGAGCGTGTGCACATATTTCTACAGAAAAAGCTGATTTGGATTTAAATTAGTGGTTCTCAACCTTTTTGACTTGAAGTCCATGTGGTGCCCATGTTCAACACTATATTTAAAGGCCCCTGCATAGAAGCTATTTTTGGTATTTCTGTTGCATTTATGACTGCTTGGTGCTTAATCAATCTATCAACCACACAATAAATAAATGAATATGGGCACCATAAAAATAATCCATACAGCTTGTAATGATTTTAAAGTCATGGAATAAATTTGTGTCCAGAAAAGTCTTAAAAGAACTTTAAGACTATTAACAGAAAATCTTGCATTTACAGTTATGATCACCATTTCTTGTGTGGAAGATTGCAGCTTCGACATTTGGATATATACTGTAAATCCCTTTGTGCTTCACTGGGGGAAAAATCCTATAGGCAGAGCTGGGTAAATTACTTGTAGTGCTTTACTGATTCCAAATCACATGACAAAAATTTTAGTTAGTAATGTAATCCATTACATTACACATTTTAGGTTTTGTAGTCAGACTTCTTTATGATTACTTTTGACCAAACTCATTTATATATATCACATATAACCTGTTTATGCACCAAACTGGGGTTGATAAAAGGAACTGCAGGTGTTTAGGAGAATGAAAATCTAATAATTAATAAAATCATAAAAATGGCACATTAAAATAAACTATTTTAGAATATCATCAATCAAAATAAACCACATATATAAAAAATATAATATAGGCTAATATAGAAATATTACCCGTGTGTGCCTGCATGTCATGTGACCATTAACCAACACCAGAGAACCGTGAACATGCAAATGTGACACTTAATTATAAAAATATTTATTTTAAAATCTCAGGGGTACGTAAAGTAAATATATTAGGTGTAAGATGTTCAGTAAGATGTTTACACCTGCATTATGTGTAAATAAGAAGTAACATGCCCTTGTACATTTTTATGTGTTTGAAAGACAGATTACCTGCCAAAGACAAAGTAATACATGATCTGTGTGATAATTCAAATAAAAAATAATATTGTTTTTTTATGCAATGTTGAAATAGTTCAATGATTTTTCTAAATCCATGTGGTCAAATGCTTTTTAGCCCCCTGACTAGTGAAAGGTCCACAAAACTGGAGGACTTTCTGAGTGTACCATATAAGTGGTAGGCTATTTTAGAAAGGAACATTTAAAAGATGAAAAAGAAGAATTAGGGAGTAAATTACTAATAATTTATTGCTATTGTGTGAATAAAATGTAATCATGTAATAAATAAAAAAGTAACTGTAGTCTGAATATGATTATTTTAACATTTTATCAAATCTTGGAATCTGATTACATAATCCAGATCACATGTACATGCTTTAAATCAGTTTGGAGTGAGTAAAAGACGACATGTTTTATTTTTAGGTTAAGTATTACAATTACAAATCATCATAAATTTAATAAAAATGAATTCAAAATGTAAATAAACTAAATCTGCACTTTGATGTCTATGCTTTAAGCATTTTTAAAAGATGCTCAAAATACAAGAGGAATGTCTTGTATTTTCTAACAGTATGTCAGTATTTAATGCAGTCTCAAATCTCCCTTTTGAACATCACATAAACAAAGAATCTCAAACATAATATAATTTCAGAATTGATCATATAATTCATAATATAATTTCCATGTTCAGTCACACATCATTTCAAAACTATTTCAATCATTTTTATTAGTATTTGCACATCTTACCTCAAACTTACATCATACCTCAAAGCATCACCCTCTTGTTTTGTCTCTCTCACCCCGCCACCTTTCTTGCTATCAAACTGGCCCTGATCTTGAAGCCCATCGCCTCATGACCTAACCTGCTGCGATGCAACAATGCTCATATTCACAGCCTTTAGACAGCAAATTGCTTCTCTCATTCTTCACCACACCCTGTGCGCTCAGCCACCTGCAAAATGAACCCTGCTGGAAATTTCACTACAAATTACCCTGTGTCTGCTCAATCCCCCTGGGAGAAGAAAAACCCATATTCTCTCCAGAGCCCACAGTAACTGCTCATCAAACACACATTTTAAAGGCTTAGTTCACCCAATAATCAAAATTATGTAATTAATAACTCACCCTCATGTCGTTCCAAACCAGTGAGACCTCCGTTTATCTTCGGTTTTTGCTATTTTTGGACCAAAATGTATTTTCGATGCTACAAATTTTTTTTAACTGACCCTCTGATGTCACATGGACTACTTTGATTATGTTTTTCTTACCTTTCTGGACATGGACAGTATACCGTACACATAGTGTACCCCTTCAATGGAGAGACTGAGAGCTCTCGGACTAAATCTAAAATATCTTAAACTGTGTTCCAAAGATAAACGGAGGTCTTACGGGTTTGGAACGACATAAGGCTGAGTTATTAATGACATAATTTTGATTATTGGGTGAACTAACCCTTTAACAATACATCAGCACCTGGATTAAAGCAACAGTACATGAACTTTGAGTTTTGGGTGCTATACATATTTATTTTTGTATATGTTTATATAACATATATATATTCCCATAAACCAAGCCTGCAATTGCTATGTGCAAGAAAGTTTCAAGGGACAACTGAAAGCAACCTGTAAGGCGTACTGTAAATAACAATCTTCTACATGGAATACTTTCATTTTTCTTTTCTTTTTTTCTGCAACTTTAGGATAAGACTGCCCTCTAATGGATTTTGTTCATAAAACCATCAAACCGGGTTACGTATACAGATGAATGAGATGAATGGGGCAAAACTGCTAGGAAGATGAGTGTTGAAAGCTCCTTGGAAAAAGGATTAGAGCTGTTTTGTGGCCACATGGCATTCTGCCAACCACACAAGTGAGGAAAGTCACATTGCCCGAATATCCTTAGTTTTTTAACTAAGCACAGATGCTTCAGATTGACAGATTTGTCCCACAAGTACACAAGCTTAAGCCTAAGAAAACAAAGCACTTCTCTACAAACACACAAATGGCTACTTGCTCCCATTTCTGACCCTACAAAACATGATTCCTCTCATAGTGATGTGAATATATATTATAAACGTTTAAAATTGGTTTCAAAAGGTGTTATCAAAGCAATGCCATAGAAGAACTATTTTACATTTCACAAAGAACCATTCAGCGTACAGTTTTTTATTTATTTATTTTTTCTAGAACATTATAAGAATCTAAAGAACCTTTTTCCACTATAAATACCCTTTTGTGCAATGGAAGGTTTCCATGGATGGTAAAGGTTCTTCAAGGAGCCATCAATGCCAATGAAGAACCTCTTTTTTTTAAGAATTTGGAGAGATTCCGAGGATGTTAAAGGTTCTTCTTGGAACCATCGATTTTAAAGGTGTGTGCATGTTTTTAATAGATTTATAGTTTGCAAAACCCTCTGAATACACACTAAGGGAGGTGCTCAGCCTTTCCAATCTGCGCTAACAATTCTGTCTGTGTACTGCCTTAACAACTTTCCAAATCTGATGGTCCTAAATCTTGGATCATGCAGAGAGCAGAAAGCATTATCACACAGATCACATCAGAACTTGCTCTGGGAGCGTTAAGGTTTGCTCAATAACTGCAGTTTGGGTTTGCAGACAAAGAAAGGGGTGGTCCTCTCACTGAGACACAGACGGAGGGAAGGCACAGGGCCAAAGCTGTGGGGCCTGGAGCAGGATCACAGCAGCGCCTGTTTCTGTGAGCAGAGTCTGTGAGATGAAGCTTTCAGGTTGCTAGATCACATGGGACTGGGAGTCTAAGCAGCTGTTGAACAAACACTGACAATACCTCTCTCTCTCTCTCTCTCTCTCTCTCTCTCTCTCTCTCTCTACTTTAAGTTCTTTAAAGTAGGCTACTCTAAAGATTTTTAACTCAATAAATTCAAACCCATCTTGACATTTTCACTATGGACATAAGACATTTAAACAAATTAAAATATCAAAAAAAAAAATTTATTATTATTATTAATTATAATATTTTACCTGCCTGAAGTCTTCTTTTTATATGAATAAAATGCTTTTGTTTTATCCATAACCTATTACTCTGCCATACCATTCAACTAAGCAAATTTGAGCAAGACGTTGATCTAGACCAAAAACAAACAAATGGTTATTACTTAACTACAATTAAAATCATAAAAAAAAATATATAAGAAAATGTGTTACTTAATAATAAAGCTGTTGCTAACTGGAAATGTATTGTATTTCAGCTAGTTGCCAAAGCAACATTTCTCTTTTGTCATTTAGTTCACTTGAAGTACTAAAATACCTACAACACTGTTACTAAAACTGAAGATTGCAAATAAAAGTTTGCAAATGCATGGTATAGACTGCAAGTTAATGGGCAGAAACAATTTCATGGCATTTCAAAAAGTTTTTGAAAGCTACTTCCTCTAAAATAAGTAAAAATGTAATAATAATAATAATAATAATAGTATATAAATACTAAAAAACAAATATTGCACTAGTTGGTGTTTGTATTGTGCATTCCTATATTAACGTACAGTATTTGAATGGCTGATCATGCTGAGTTTTTCTACAGTCCATCACTATTTACGAATACCATAGAAATTAATGTGTAAAATGAATCCAACCTGTCACAAAACTACCTGTGATTCTTCTCATAAAACTTCTTGTTTCACTACAACATTATTATCCTCAGTATAAACTGTAAATATGTACCCCTCCAAATAAAGGTACTTGCACAAGCCGTTTGTACTGCTTTTCCTAAATTCACCATCATAAGTGCTTTTTGCCAGATGGTGTCAATTATAAGAAATAACTGATAAGTTTAAACAAAGGGTATATTGAGTTTGTAGAGTTGACTATTAAATAGACTTTAAACATTCATCAGATATTTTACATGAAATATTAAATGCTGCTTTTATTACACAGTTCCTAAATATGTTATCTTACTATAGATAATAACGATTAGAAATCAACATGGGTCCAGCTTTTCCTCTGTTTACAACCCTGATCCTGAGCAACTACATAGGACCTTAATCAGAAAACATTTTAAATTGTTTTCTTGGTCAGTTACTGAAGAGCTGCACTGTTGATTTACAAGATGCTATTTTGATTTTTTTTTTTACACTATTCAACACCGTAACATCAATACATTATCTGAAGCTCTCAGACCATTAGAACCCAATACCAGACACCTCTTCCTATTATTTTTGTGTGAAAAGGAGTTTTAATGTATTCACTCACTGGCCATCCCAGTGCAATACAAGTGTAAGAGAGGGAGAGATAGAGAGAGAAAAAAAACTTCTACAACTCAAAAGATATCTTTTAATATCCAAAGGTCAGAATGTGTCCATCTGCACATGATTCTTTATTGCACTTCAAACTGAACAAACAGTTATTTAATACAAGTTAATTATTTGGCACTGTTAGCACATTGAAACTGTTTGGCAGTAGTTTTCTGGTAAAATCAAAACAAAGAAATTAATACAATTGTGAGCTAGCACAAAATACCATTCCGACAAACAGGTATAAAGTTGCAAAACATCAAACCTTTTGATTTTTTTTTTCTTCAATAAAATTGCATGAATTTCATCAAGCATTGATATACAAAGACAGGACCACAACACATATGATCAATTTGATGAGAAAGGCTGTGTTTCATAATGACTTTTCTTCTTCACAAAGAAAAATTGTTATAACCATTTCATAATTCAGTTAAATAGCACCCATGAAACCATTAACAACAGTTCCAGCAGTCTGAGTGTAAAGTGTAAGCAGATGCAACACTCAGTTTTGTGCAATGCAAACTCATAATCTCATTTGTTAAATTGTTTCATTATGTACCTTCACTATACGCAAATAAAATTTACATTGACAGTTATGTCATCATTTACCCCTCATATTTATGTCTCTCAATATAATGTTTTTTTTTTTTTTTTTTTTATGGTACATATATTTTAAATAACGTGCTGTTATATTTGAAACCCAAATGTTACCTTTTTTATTTTGGGTGATCTGTTCACTTAAATGAATGAACCATAATAATGTGAACTTGTAATACAAAGTTTTTTCTGCCAATTAGCAAAGAAAAATGTAGGCATGAAACCAAATTTCAAATTTTCAAATGTTATACTTACTTTTTTATATTACTGTGCTGACGCTCACCCCTTACTCTTTGAGGTATTGAAGCTACCCGTGATGTTGCCTACTATATTGTACACTACTGATACACTATTATGTTGAGTTTTAAAATATACCACATAGAATATTGGCAGGACAATGCCAATGAGTAACATTGCAATTACAGCATTCCACCACTGGATCCCCCAGTCTGCACCATAGCTGCCCAAATACCGGCTTCTCCACCCCCGTTGCCTGGATATCCAGGAACCACTGGAAAGGACCTCTTCTGAGGGGACTGTGCTTTGGATCAGACGCTCAATGTCACTGTCCACCTCTTTAAGGTAATTGGTGTACTCCTGCACCTGAGGTGTTCCCGAGATGTTTGCTTCGGCACTGTTTGATGATGCTATGTCATTGCAGGTTCTTTGCTGGGGGTTCTTGAGCTCAGAGATGGCCTTGGTTAGCAAGCCATGCTTCTTTACAGGGATTCTGATTGACTTCAGTGCATACATGTCCTGCTCTTGAAAAAGGTTGTTTACCCTTTTTATGTCAGCCACCTGGAAGCCATAGAAAAGGATTATTTTTTATAGGAAAAGTTCACCCCAAAAATGAAATTGCAAATGAATTGCAGCAAGTGTACTCATCCTCAGGCCATCCAAGACTGTAGATGAGTTTAATTTTTTTCCAGTATTATGGATGGAGGACTCGTATGTTAGCCAGAAGAAGTGGTTTGAAGTTAAAAACACCTTAATGATGGCTTTTCACTTCAGAAGACATTAACTGATGGACTTGAGTCAGTGTCAATTACTTGTGGATTACTGATGTTTTTATCAACTGTTTGGACTCTTTCTAAGGGCATCCATTATCTGCAAAAGATACATTGGTAATCAGTGTTGGGGAGTAACTAGTTACATTTATCAGAGCTACGTAATTTAATTACAAAATAAAAATAACTGTAATCATTTACAGTTACTGAGAAAAAAATTTGTAATTAAATTACAGTTACTTGAAAATGTTAAAGACTACATAGGGTACTACAAAGGGGGTTACACCTGAATATTTTCATACACACACCCACTTACAGATTTCATTGATGTCTTCCCCAAATTACATTGACTGCTCTAAACTATGAGATATGAATATTATTATTATTTTTTTTAAGATTAACTGTTAGATGCCAGAGTTTCCTGTCATAGCTATGCAAAGATTTGATTTCAAAAACAGAATCATAGCCATTAAACTATGTCTTGTTATGATTTTAAATCTGTATTTAACCTCAAAGTAAAAAGAGGTGCTTTTGTGGTGGCTGTGCTTTAAAATTAAATTATTATAATCTTAATTCAAGTGATGAAGGATTCTGAAAGTCTGACAGTAATCAGTGTAGAGTCCAACTGTAATGTAAAACCTGCCTGCTTTAAATGTTTCAAAATGATTAACATTTAAAAACATTTGTTAGAAATTTTCAAAAGTAATCAAATGTGATCAGTTACTTTACTTTAATAAAGTAATTAAAATAGTTACACTACTTATTACATTTTAAATAAGGTAACTTGAAATCTGTAACCTATTACATTTCCAAAGTAACCTTCCCAACACTGTTGGTAAGCAAATTATGTTATACGAAATTTCTCCAAATCTGTTCTGATGAAGAAACAAACTCATCTATATCTTGAATGGCCCGAGGGTGAATACATTTGCATAAAATTTTCATTTTTGGGTCATCTATTTATTTAAGTGCCTAAATGAGAATGATCTATACGCAATCAAACAAGATACCTTGCATCCGTATTGCAGGGACAGTTTGTTGAGATTGTCCTCATGTGAGATGTCCCGTTCCAACAAGAGTATTTCCTCCGCTCTTTCTCTCTCCTGTGAGTACAACTCTCTGCTCCGCGGCCGTAGCTCCATGACATTGAGTTCCTCATCCTCAGATGACTCTTCTTCTCGTCTGTATCCGAACATGTACACTTGGCCATCCGCACTGGCATGTACATCCACAGGAGCCTGAAAGGCTCGAGGGAGAGGATCCCCTCGTCTCATCACTGCAACTTGACCAATATCTAGAAGAATAAGTAATAAGGCCAGTTCAGTTCAGCTGAAAGTATGTTCAAAAGTATGGGGGTCAGCATTTTCTTTTATTTTTGCATTTAAATAAATTAAAACATTTACTCAGAGAAGAAAAATTCAAATGTGACAGAAATCACAGAACAACCTCGTTTACAGCAACCAATCTGGCTTCAGAAGTGGACATTCAACTGAGACTGCCTTGCTGTCAGTTGTTGAAGCCCTAAGACTGGCAAGAGCGGAATCCAAATCTTCAAAACTTATCATGCTTGATCTGTCCGCTGCTTTTGACACGGTTAACCACCAGATTTGTATTGAATGTAGGCTACTTACTGTGCAGTTACTGCTGTTAATTTCAGATGGTTATGGTTATTGTTTTCAATAGCCAAAAGCCAGTTTGGCCTATTAAATACCAAATAAACATCTTGTCGGAAATCGGAATCGGAAATCGGTATCAGAATCGTCCAGTTTGCTTTAAAAAAAATCGGTATCGGAATCGGCCATGAAAAATCATGATCGTGCATCTCTAATATATATATATATATATATATATATATATATATATATATATATATATATATATATATATATATATACACACACACACACACACACACACACACTTTTAATATATAATAAACAAAAATGCATGCATAAAAGAAAGATTTTAAACTTTTTAATGATAGTGTTCATCAACTGAGCACTTTTAATAAAATAAATAAAACAGTGAATATCATTTGCAAAAAGAATACTTTCACTGCACAGCATTTGCAATCAAGCAGTAATTATGTCAAATTATGTAACAATATAACTTAATTGTGTATATTTATGATACATAAAATGCTAGCGGGAAAAAAAATGTCTTATAAAGATAAAGGAGCTGCATCTTATCAATGTTTAAAATGTGTTATTATTTCCAATAAAAATGCTGTAACACAATTTATGATTTATAGAAAATTACATTAATATACACTGTTAGAAATTGATATTGACCAAAATAACTGATTTAGGGTGTGAAACTTGTCTTTTAAAATAATTATTTTTTACAGGACCAAAAGTGCCCAAAGTTCAGAAACCAAACTCCAGCACATTGCTTGAATTAGGAAATCAGCATTATTGTCAGTCTTAAAGCAGGTAGATATCAACTTTATTGTAATAAAGAGTTTGTAACTACAGCAAGAAACATACTACAGAACGTAAACAACACGCAACTGTCCATGCATCATTGTTCATGTATACATCTAACGTTACTGGATTGTGACACAACTGTAGGACATAGTAGAAGAGCTGGAAAGTGATTATTGTCTGTAATGTTAACTGAAAAAAAACAACGGATCTGCCCAGAACACCGTTAGGTGAACAGAAATTACTCCCCCCAAACTGCAAAAGGCAAAACTCAACAAAATATAGTTACTTTAGATTTGTTAAGAATAAAAATGGAGTATGTGTACAGTAAACACTTAGAAAGGTTATAGAAAGTTAGCCGACATTCGTTAACTTACTATCAGCTCAGTTTAAATCCGATTTTTCATTACTTTCCAAGCTGTCTGAATCCGAATACTACTCACATTTCTAGAGAGAAACAGCTACATCGTAACAAAACTAATCCCAAGTGTCTTTTTAGAAACTTCTTTCTGCAACCGAGTTTGCTAGTGCTGGCGAGAAAGCCACTGTAGATTGACAGGTCCTCCAGCCAATCAGCTCGTTGAAGAAGGCGAGTCCTCTACTGTAGATCTGCTGTAGATTGTGCTGTCACAGATGTGCGCGATACTTATTGTAAATAATAATCTTTGGGGAAAAAAATAAATAAAATGGTGTCAGGCGTTCAATTAGAATGGTGCCATGGTGGTTTACCCGTGGTTTATGTTTTCCAAAGTGTTTCACTCTCTTAGCCTAAGTATGGTTGAGAACACGGGCTCGTCTTACGTGTCAAGACATGATGTAATAATTCTCAGAAGGTGAGACCTGTAGGTGTAGTCTATCCATTCCCTGCGTTCCATTTGGAAGGTCTCATATATTTGAAACACTCGTGCCTATTATAATTTATGTGTAGGTGTGCCTATTTTTTCATTTTATCAACAATTGTTACTATATAGTCACAGGAATTTTTGGATGTAGACTACAAAGATTTCAGTTTTTAATCTGGAATATATATATATATATATATATATATATATATATATATATATATATATATATATATATATATATATATATATATATATATATATATATATATATATTAGTGCTGTCAAAATTAGCGCGTTAACGCATTCGATTAATTTGAAATATTTAACGCGTTAAAAAAAATATTTAGATTAATTAGATAAATGAATATCTAAATTTGTGCCTTGCCGTCTACGGTATTTTTTTAGAACTTATAAAAAAGATGCTGCAGCCAATGAGCAGCCAGCGGGGGCTGCAGGACGACTCAACCTCCGCGGACATTTTTTAATGTTTATCAGACAATAAATACTCAAGATTTCCGGGACAATTAGGGCCAGATTCGGGAGTCGGGACAACAGTTTAGATTTCGGGACTGTCCCGAATTTGGTGAGGTGTCAGTCAGCGAATCATCTGATTCTGGTCTTGTTCTTGCAGTATTCAGAGTATGAAGCCAAGAAAACATATTAAGTGTTGTTGTTAACTGTATTTGATTTTTAACCGAACGTTGTGTACACTCATAACGAGTTTCACACACCTTCTCCGGCCACGTTGAGTTGTTGACACTTAACAGTGGGAAAAGCGACACATGCGCTATTCACTTGTATAACTTAAGGGTGAATGGGTAATGTAGTTTCTGCTCTGAGTGGGATGAATTAGGAAGCTTGCATTGTGAAGGGCGCTCTGAAAATCGGCAGTGCAGGTAAAAGATTAAAACCTCTATTAAAACAGATGTCCAAATGAGCGTACCGGTACGCTACAAGCACGTTCTGGGCGCACGGAGAGGTGGCAGTACGCTCAAGAGCTATATTTGGAAGTGGCGGTACTCTGTACCGGTGCATACCGGCCCACTTAAAGCACTGGCAATGACTATACTTTGGAATTTTTTTGCAGTCCACTTAGAATTCAACATGGAAATCATTTTTGTTTTTTATTGGCATTGATTGTTTTGACATTCAAATGATACTTACATGCCTGTGTTTTTATTTCTGTAATAAATATGGCTTTCAAGCCAAAAGTTAATTTGGAGGATATTGATGGTTTATTGCAGGTATGTTGTTTACATGAGAAAATCTGTGTTACAAGTTAAACAAAAATTCCAATAAACAATCATATTTTGAATTTAAATAGTTTATTTGTCTTGAGTTTACATTAATTATTTACATTTTACATTTACATATCCAAAAAGTTTCAGTCTTTTAATTGCGATTAATCGCGATTAATCGCGATTAATTTTAAAAAATTGTGCGATTAATTAGTTAATTTTTTTTAATCGATTGACAGCACTAATATATATATATATATATATATATATATATATATATATATATATATATATATATATATATATATTACACGGGTAAGGCATTGTGGCAGGAGATGAACGCGTAAAGGTTCAATCACGTGGTTTTAAAAAAATCTGAATTATTTCGAAATGGGTCATACAGGCTTGATGATATGAGGGTGACTAAATAATGGCAGAATATATTATTTGAATAGGCCTGTCATTTTAATAGGCTAAATAAGAACAATATATATGCATAATATAAATACAGATTACTATGGGATAAATCTGGCAGTGTATCTTTTCAGTCAGTCCGTTTACCAGGACTTGTCAGTTTGACCTCAAGATGTCGCCATATATCTGCAGTAGTTTCAACCAAATTTACTCAAGAAGGTTTGCAGTAAAGTGTTTTAAACCTCTGTTTGGTCCATCTCCTTCATTCACCTCCTTTGTCAGAATATTCTTTGTCAGCAATAGAGAAACATGTCCAGTCAGGAGTCAATTAACATGGCAGGGCTGCGTCAGAGCACACAGTGCAATAGAGGTACTTCAGGTCGCCTTATACATTCCTGCTTAAGCACAGGTCAGCACTCAGGCTCAACAGTTCATGATGGAGGACACGCGCCTGCCATAGTCGATCCACATTTGGACACCGATTTTGGGAGCCCTGGGACATGTGTCAGTCCTCTAAGCTTGACTAGCAGGCTTTGTTTAAGCATGACAGTGTATGCCCTCTGGTCAAATATAACAGCAAGACACACACAAGTTTTGCCTACATGTCACAGTAGTTGTGTGGAAAAAGTGTGATCTTTTCAAATCCAATTTGGGCCATGGTCATATATGGTTCAGGATCTAGTGCATGGCCATACAACTGTGAAATCTGAATTTATTTTTAAAATGTTGTGTTAATTAACATCACACATTAGGAGCAAATGCTTGTCATCGTTCAATGCACACTGTGCATACCAGACAAAATGATAATGAATCAATGAAGCAACAGAAAACTCAGTGGAATAACTAATGTAATTGATTTTGAAAAGAAGCTTCAGCTGAGAAAACAGGAATGCATTGTAGTCAAGTAAATCTGATAATCTTGTCATTTGCAATTCCATTTATTACACAACTGGCAAGTGCACATATGTGACTTTTCTTTCTTTCTTTTCCTGGTATTATTATTATTTTTGTTGTTGTTTGCATTCATGTGGGTAATAATGCACATTACATTTTTGTAAATATGCAGGTCATGAAAGGTCAAAGAGCAGCAGCAGTGTATTACAGTCATTACAAAACTATCAGATAATCAGAAGTAAGCATAAAAAGTGCCAGGAAATGTATTATTTAATGAGATATAATAAAATTAATAAAGTTTTAACTTTAATAAAATAAAATTAATAAATCATGCAATCTGATTAACAGTCTCAGAGGACAGCAATGCTTTGGTTTAAAGGAATAGTTTCACCTAAAACAAAAATTTTGCAGAAAATGTACTCATCCCTGTCAAAGATGAGTAGATGAGTTTGTTTATACAATGGAAAAGATTTGAAAAACTTTAGCATTTAGCATCTCACATCAAAAGCTATCAAAATATTTATTAGAACTGTTTTGAACTGTTTTCACTTGTGAACAAGGCTTGATCTGTACATATTTCTCTCCTGATTCAGACCAAGTTACTTTTTCACTGAGAAAGCAGTACTATGGATAGAGGACTCATAGCAACTTTTTGCTTCACAATATAGACTGGAGTCGTGTAGATTACTTGGGGATTATTGGGAATTGTGTTTTTTATTTTATTTATTTTTTATCATTGTTTATGTGTATTGTGTTTTTACCAGCTGTTCTGGACATTGTAACAGCAACCTTTCACTGTAGAGAATCCACTGGTGAGCAATAGACACAGTCTTATACTAAATTCTGCAAACTTGTCTTATTGAAGAAACAAATTTATTTACATCTTGGATTGCCTTGCTAATACATTTCTAGCAATTTAGCATTTTTGGTTTAATTATTCCTATTATTTATTTATTTTTGCATTACACATTTACATTACAGTAGATAATGGCTCAGTCACTGAAAGCATTAATTTTATGTGAGAGGCTCCGGGGAGCACACGTATACTTCACATCCTTTTGATTCTATCTGCAAAAATTAAACTATGCCAAAGAAACTATTTAAATATCTCCAGGTCTTTTAGTGAATATCTAATTGCTCACTGCTGAAAGTCAATGAAAGGCGAATATGCCATTCATGCATGACAGTACAGTGAACCTTCCCAGTACAATCCTTCCAAGAACTGGGCATATGTGCATTCTCAGTGGCAGATTACACAGATGACACGATCTGATGAGCATACAAGCGATTATCTGTGTCAGCGCTAGTCTACAATTTCCCGCCCTGAAACATCCATCATATCTGTACTATATTGTTCCTCTACATGGTGTATACTGACTTTCATTTCTTGGCAAAAGCAATCTGTCACCAATTTGTCTTTGCCTTTTTGTTAAGTTAGCATGTGTGTTTAGCAAGTGTTTTGAAGTGTGTAGCATGCTAATGGAGAGTGGGACCTGAGCAAATTGAAGTGTTGCATATTTAAGTGCTTTCCACTCTTATGAACTGTTGACATTTAACTGACCCCATGATTTATATGTAGCTCTTGTAAGCCACTTTAGCTTTTAAAAATAAGACAAATTATTTTTATAGACAGTATGCCAGATGTATTTAACATTTTACCATCCATGCACACTTAAGACCAAATGCCCTTCTGAAAAGGGCAATCAACTGACCCTTCAGCTGACCCAATGTAGTACCTCAAATAAACTGTAAGCACAGCACTTAACTATAGCTGGCCTATTTTTACATAAATGCGCAGTGAGAATTTCAAGACTTCCTTCTGACCTGAAAAAACAAACAAAAAACAAAAACAAAACATTTGCTTACATACTAGTGTGTTGCTTAGTAGATGCTTTGCATTTGTATTTCTATTTATTTTTGAATTGTCACTGATTCAAAGCAACAGATAGCAGCTGACAACACCATCCAATGCAAAAACCTCCCTGAAGGGGGAGCAGGAGCAAATGTGACAAAACAAAAATTAGCAGGAAGCAGCACATCATATCATTTACATCACATTCAGATGCAGGGTGCAACTCTGAACACGGTGCAACAGAGTGGCATAACATGCTGTGTTTCTGGGCCACTGAGCAGCATGTCAAACTGACAGAGAGAGAACAAAAAGATGGAGAGAGACGCAGAGAGAGAGAGAGGTCAGATGCAATGTAACAGTGTATCATTTGCGGAAAGTTCAACAGAAGAGCAGCATAATTACAATCATGTTATATACAAATTGTGTCTATTTATCTAACTACATAGGCACACACATATATTATTATTAATAATAATGTATTAATAATATTAAAATAATAAACATTCATTATGATCATAATTACAAAACCTAAATGACAATTACACTTAAATGACGAAATTAATTTAATTGTAATTTAAGTGTCATTGTCATTTAAGTATTATTATAAATAATAATAGGTTAGGTAGCTTGTTATATTATATAAACATTGATTTTTAAATTGGTTTAATTTGATACAATTATCCAGTTTAAGGCAATTAAGAAAATACATATAATATAATATAATATAATATAATATAATATAATATAATATAATATAATATAATATAATATAATATAATATAATATAATATAATATAATATAATAATTGTAATTGTAAATATACCATTATGAATTCCCATTATTTTTATCCCAGAGCAAGGTTAAAATACATGACAGACTACAACAATTTGAATGATATCCTCATCTTATTATTCAATGTAAGATGTATTTAAGTGTCTGTTTTTAAATGTTCATCTGATCTGAATCCACCTCTAGATGGCAGCATAGTCCTTTGTATTTTAAAGCTATTGTAGACTAGACGTTGTCAGACATCTTTCCAGCATACTACAGTATAAACAAAAAGTTTAAAGATAAAAAAAATAATAATAATCAATTTTTTCGTGTAATACATATTGCAAATATTAATGTCTGTACCCAGCCTTATTTCTACTGAGCGTAAAGCTTCATTAACCTAATTTTAAAACACCAAATAGAGACTTCAGCTGATTAAAGGAACACTTTTCTAAACCTGATGTATTTAAGAGGGGGAAACGGTTGTTGTTTGTTTATGCTCGCTGCATGTCCATGTCCATGTTTCTGGCACAGGTGATTTGCCGATCAGCGTGAGGCCAGTCATTATATCTGCGGGGGGTCAGTGAAGGCAGTGTCGGGGAAACAAAATTAATCCGCGTGGCTCTAGGTTATGGCAACAGGTCAGGAGCTTATTGATTAAATGTCAGATACCCAGGTGAATGTGATTCGTAACTCTGAGGAGGCCCCAGTGCACGGTCACATGATATCCAAAGGAAGACTAAAGACCGTATGACAGACTAAACACTTTCAGGAGGGATGAAGGTTCTGCCATTCGTCCGTTCATTCTTTTGTCCATCCGTCTGTTTCAGACTTCAATCTCGTCTTTAAACCTCCTGTTGTGTTCAAAAACTAGGTACAAGTCTTGTGTTGGTAAAACCACATTAGTTTCCATGCAATTTGCCAAAAATGTACACCATGATAAACCCTAAAGATTCACGGAAAACAAGAACTCTGTTGTAGCTTGTCAGAAACTAAAAAATAAATAAATAAAATATGTTAGAAATGTAATAATTCCCATCAAGTTTATTGTTATTTTCTGTTGTGTTAGGGGTCGATTTGAGATATATTTTTTGTGTTTTAAATTTTGCTTGTTTTTTTTTTTTGTGTGTGTCACGACTACTTGTAGTGACTATTTGCACACTGAAGTGCAAATAACTACAAGTATAAAAAGTATCTAATGTTATTTGTACATGAACTTGCACTTATTGGTATTTGTACTTCTCAAACCCTTGTGAGGTTTAAAAATGGGTTTCTCATTTTTTTTTTCAATGCAATAACAGTACAGTAATTGAGATCCCAAAAAAACAAAAACAATAATAATAATAATAATAAACATTGACATATTTTTTGGCTGTAAATCTCATCTACAGTGGATAAAGAAAAGTTACATTTCCTTGGATGATTTTAAAAGACTAGTTTCAGTTGTGAGTAAACTCTAAATCTTAAATTTCTTATGTTCTCCTGTAGTTCATATTTTTGTGTTTGACGAGCTACAGTAAAGGTTTTCTGTTTTTACCTGACTCTAGTGTTTTTCAAAGTGTTGGCTTCTGGCAAATTTCATAAAAAAAAAACAATGGATGTTTGTACAACCTTTCCAAAAGTCATCTTTTGAGTTGAACCTTTGCATGACCGCAAATCACAAATATTCACAAAATTGCATGAAGAAATAAACATGTTAACCAGTATTTCAAGCAGTTTGCTCAGAATCAAGTGTTTCAAGGCCAAACTGACCCCAACACAACATAAGGGTTAATGTCAGAAACCGTAATCCCACAGGCAGCCTCCCAAGGGGGATGCGCAACAACATAAGCAAATTTGATTGACAAGTATACTTCAAGGTCCAAGGTTAATGGTGTTGACATCTAAACTGTTCAACGGGTCAAGGGCTAGAATGAGAGCTCTGAAGATCATGCTCTCTTTGTCAAATTAAACTCTCTGCATTTGGTCGCTGTTGAACATGTGGAGCAGAGCTGTCAGCAGCATGGGTGTCCTCAGGGTTGTGGCAAGTTATCCACTGACTCCAGCAACCCAGAGGATGTGCCACAAGGGATCACAAAGTTGTATTTGGCCTCACAGCACCCATGGAGCCCCAGTTGGACGGTCTCTTTACCCTAGGGGTAGGTTCTCGGGCCACTCTGGACTCTGCAGTAGCTCAGAGCGCTGGGTGACACATAACCTTGCCCTGTCACCACCCTCACCAGTGTGTCAGCTGATATTAGACTGATTGACGTTGACCCGCCACTCATGCTCTGAGGGTTTAGCGGCGCCATATAACCTCGCCTTGACTGTTCACCAGGCTGAGGTCTTTGGAAGCAGGGCATCCTCAGCTGCGTCCTACTCCTAGACAAGGCTGCGCGCTTCTGTCATGTTATAAGAATTACATATGCCCAGTTTGATTTGTAGATTTTTTGGGCATGCACATTATCAGATCACATGAGCATAGCAATGCTATTTTTGTTGTCTGATTATTATTATTATTATTTTTTTAAGTTTGCTTTGTTTATGTGACTGTTATTTTAAGTTGTAATAATATTTCACTTTTTTTATGATAGTGTAAAAGTAGGTCGACACAAGACAAACAGTGATGTTTGACGTTACTGATGTCCAACCTGTCTCACAAAGGCCATGTTTGATTTGAGACCTGTTGATTTCTGTTTTAGCCTGTTCATCAGACAAACACTGTAAAAAATGGCTGTGAAATCTACAGTTATTTACTGTCGCTTTCACAGTAACATTACTGTATAAGATTTTTACAGTAAAATATTGTAAAGTTTACAGTAAGACTGTAAAAATCACAGTAGTCCAAGCATTACAGTTGAAATCACAGTAGTCAATGCATTACTGTAAAAAAATCACAATTTAGCCACTATAGTACTGTAAATAGTAAAGTAAACTACTGTAATTTTCCTTTTTTTTTATCATATCTTTCTTTGTACCCCTTTCACATGGACGGCTCCAGATTATTGTTGTTCATAATTCATCACCGGAATATGATGTAAATACTCGATGGTGAGCTTTAAGTAAAAGTGTAATATTAATCAATTAAAATGTGTCATGTAACTTGTACTCTGATGCACCTGCTGCAGGTTTCTATTCCATACAATATATATTTTTTAAAGAATTCACATAAGATTCCAAGAATATTTTTTGTTTGTTTGTTTGTTTGTTTTGTGACTGTAAATGGGTGTTTGGGTGTAAATGGGTGTTAACAGGGCAATAAAATATTTGATAAGCCTTATCTTAAACTTCTCCAAAGTCTCCGCTGACATGGTCTAACAATATAGGCTTCATAAACGCATAATTTTTTGAGATATCATCCTCAGATTTGAACTGAAGCATGACCATTGGTTATAAGTTGCAATAGTATATTCACATAATTATGTATATTAATATTTAAATATTGTATACATTTAATAAATATAATCTTAATATTTGTTGTTTTTATTTTTGAGCTTATATATCTCTCAATATTAATAACATCTGATTAATTTTGAGTTTTGAACTTGAGCCAAAACTCTCAAGCTTTGTAAATATATGTTGGTTATGTGTCTATTCAGAATGACTTATGAGCAGCAGCCTTTTTATTTTGGGTAGGCTATGTCATGTGCATTACTTGCCAAAATTGGGGCTGTCTGGTTAACTCATAAATATGTACCATGGGATTTTTATTTTACAAACATCAGTGTTATATATATTTTTTTCTTCGGAAGCAGGCGAGATAAAGGTGCAAGTTTCCAGAGCTGTTTGGCGAAATCAAAGCGCCAGAGTGGGCGGAGTTTACCCAGTCTAGAACGATCTAGAATCTGTGGGGGAAAAAAGCGCGAAAGAGGCAGCAGCACTTGAATTTCTGACTCGTCGTCAGTGACAGACAAGTTCCGTTAATTCTCAAATCTAAGTTTCTTTACACACGGCTTTGTCTTGTATTTATTTTGTTTTCGTCTTTGTGTTGATTTCTTTAACTTTTTGCCTGAGAGGAATTCAGCGACAACGTTTCCGTGAGAGCTCCGACGGAGACGTCTTCGCAGCCGTTAACGTTAAGCTCCGTTAATAACAGACTATTACTCAAATTTACGTTTCTTTATACACGGATTTGTCTTGTGGTTGTAAAGTTATTTATTTTGTTTTCGTCTTTGTGTTGATATCTTTCACTTTTTGCCTGAGAGGAATTCAGCGAAAACGTTTCCTTGAGAGCTCCGACGGAGACGTTTTCACAGGCTTTAACGTTAATGTATTTTTCCCACCTGTGGCCTCTGCCGGAGTTTCCATCTTGGAATCGCGGATCCTTCACAGACTGCTTATCGGGACTTCCAGAAAATCAGTAAGTAACTTTACCATCACTACTTCGAGCAAAAAAAAAAAAAAAAAGAAATAAAAAAAGAAAGTTCAGTGCCACACCCTTGTCAGGCTGTGGAAAGCCAACAGCCTGTAGAGAACCTTGCAGATTATTACCCTCTTTCTGTATATAATCAATTTGGTCTTAATCGTGTTGCTCTGCATCATTCTGTGTTTCAGAAGAATGAGTAATGGACTCCATTGAGAAGGCAATACAGGCCGTGCTACCACAGCTAGATGAAGCAAAGCTTGAAACTTTAGTCAATGAGTTGGTGAAAGTAGGTGTTGAAGGACCAGATGATCTGCAGTTTATTCAAGAAGATGACATCAAACATCTGCTCACACCCATTCAGTGCAGAAAAATTATTCATTCCTTGAAAGGTGAGATTAGTTATTTTAATTAACATATATTAGTTGATCCGCTACAATTAATAACTAAATAAATCCGCAATCATTCAATCATAATTTTGTAAAAAAAAAAAAAAAAAAAAGTGGTTATATGTGGATGTTAGTGTATACCTGGTCCAAGATTCTGTCCCCTTTGGTCAGGCAGGTGACATGTTGATAGAACTTGAGGAGTACAGATTGAGGTTAGAATTATTGAAATCCCCCACGGCAATAAATGCCCTTCTGGATGTGCAGTTTGCTGTTTGCTAATGGCAGCATATAAAGCCAAATTTGCTTTAAAAAAAAAATAAAATAAAAATAAAAGATGGTATATACGGGAAAAATAAAAACTATATTCTTGCCTCTGCAATGCTGTCTCTGCACTAGATACAGTTATTCCATGCAAAACTACAGACCCACAGCTTTCCAAAGAGCCTAATCACTTGATTATAGGCCCAAGTATGTAAGAACAGTGCAATACAGTACAGAAGGATAGTGGTCGCATTGCAATTGAAAACAGCATTTAAGATATTGCCCATATTCCCCCATCCATGCAGATCACATAGTCATGCATTGCATTTGCTCTTTTTTTAAACACATTGATTTTAATATACACCTGCAATGCGGCTGAAAAAAAGCACATCATCAAAAATATTTCAATGTTAACATGTAAAATAATTTTCTTGTATGCCATCAGTTGACCTCAAATCACCCATCTAGGCTGATTAGTAATTGAGATGAAGCCATGACTACCATTTTTGTAATTACCCTTTTCCCAAGATCAGATTTAAATACATTTTAGTCTGTTATTTAGTATTTTTTATAGTTTGTTTATTTGAACTGTACCAGAATCCAAAAAAACAAAACAAAAAAACATTTTATATAAATTTTGTTGGTTTAACCCTATATTGACCTACCTATAAGGACTTGACGGCCACCATTTTGATTTTATTTTATTTTTTAAGTTTTAGTTTAAGTACATCTGATACTATTGTAAACCACTAAGAAACCTTTTGTTAGATTTTTTTTTCTAGGGTCAAACCTTATTTTCACCTGACTATTCTGTGCTTTCACAGTGTGTAATGCAGGTCCTTCAAATCCTCAGCTGAGCCCTTCATCGTCTGAGCCACTGTCAGTTGCCTATTCCAGCACATGCCCCATATCATCTATAAGTCCCATCTCTGCATGGGTGAACAGTTTTGAGGTGCCATGGAACAAAGTGAGGCTGACTCTTAGAAGAGCAGTAGATGCTGGTGAGAGGCCAGCTCCGGATGACCGCAGACACTTGATAAAAGTCACTGTTGATGCGATGAGAGAGCGTTCCTTGAACCCTACTCGCAGAGAGTGTGTGGTAGTGGCTAAAGCTATAACTCAAAAATATCCAAATAGCTTTTTAGACAAAAATGAAGAGGGGGAGCTAATTGGATGTGGGTATTTCAGCATTATAAATCAGCTCAAAACCAGAGTAGAATATTTGAATCGAGGCAACTCTCTTTCCCGTCTGAGGAAGCACAAACGCACCCAGAGAGATGATGAGGATGGTGATGATGACCAGCCAGCAGTAGCTACATGTGCAAGAATCGACAGTTATGGGTGTGTTCGTTGGCAGCCAGCGGACTATCCAGATGGGGAAACATCAGCATCATTAGAGGAAAAGAAGCTTGAGATGATTGATATATTCAGCCGAGAGGGAATAAAGGGCGCTGAGAGAGGAAGGGTAGAAGACCTAATGGCAATCACTTATGCCAAACAGCGGGAATACATCAACGCAAAGCCTTCCCCAAGCATTCTGGATGTGGGTAAAGAGTGGCCATTTCTCTTTTCACAGAAGTTTTTATTGTCACACTTCACCACTCTCACCAATGTTGAACTATACACAAGACTGAATGAAGATATGGACAAAAAGGGTAAAAGACTCCTGGATTTCTTCAGTAGTCAGATTACAAAGTGGAGGAAAGAAGTAAGAGCTGTTCTGAAGGAAGCCATAAAGAAGGACCGAGAAGGATCTGATGGCCTAGCAGCGATGCTTGTGATGTTGGCACACTTCAAAGAGCAAGAGGAGTCAATTTTTCTCATTGCTGATGTAAGTTCCTTAATTATTTAAATCTTTTATTTGGAGTTTTCAACAATTAACTGTCACATTTACCTGTACACAATTGTATCTCATTTCCCTGATTAGAGTGAGAATTGTTAATGCAGGTTGACGAACCTCCAGTTTTTCAAGTAAATACAGGTTTGTGTCAGGTTTATGTTATTGGTGGTTGAGCACTTTTTCCTTGATAGACCTCACCTCACAATATAACCCACTTGGTGCAAGCTTCTATCTCAATTCCTGGGTAAATGCTGGGTAAAGTCACTGTTGTCCACTGTGAGCACGATATTTTAATTAATATTTTAATTAAGAGAAAATTGATGTAGTGTTGTAATTGATTAAGATATTGTGGTACTTAGTTAATTTTTTGTGTAAACCTTTCACAAACCTTCAGAGCAAAAAAAAGGACCATTGCTCATTGCTTCCTTATCAACAAATTTCAAAAAGCTTTTTCTATCCTAGAGATAATATACAGCCTACCTTGTTTCAAGTAACACTTATCTTTGCTGGCATAGGAGACTACCACTCCCGCAGACGCAGAGGCCCAGCTGTCTCTCCCAGTCACTCCAAGGATCATCATGCTCGGTAAGTTTCACATTCAATGTTAACTAATCCTTTGAATGTATAGGGCACAAGCAAAGCAAAGTTTCTGGAAAACACTAGTGAATGTGTGTTGTGTCATTCTCTGCTTCTGCACCAGTCAGTAACAGCACAGTCACTCCGAAACTTAAGTTATGTGGAGTAATCTCTCATCTTTAGTAGCCACCTATAATGTCGTGATTGCTATTTCAGATTGCTTGCTATGCCTGTATCACTCATTGTTTTTCTATCACCAAACCAGTTATTGCTGCTTAAAGGATTAGTTCACCTCAAAATGAAAATTTCCTAATAATTTACTCTCACCCCAATGCCATCCAAGATATCCATGTCTTTCTTTCCTCAGTGGAAGAGAAATTAAGTCTGAGGAAAACATTTCTGGATTTTTCTTTGAATAATGGACTTCAATTGTAACCAACGTTTTGAAGTCCAAATCAATGCAGTTCAATTGTTAGGATTGAGTTGGGAACTAAATCTTCACATCGAAAGGTCGCGCTCCATTTCGCCGGCCATCTTTGCATATTTCCACCGGCGATATCGAGCGCAACCTTTCGACTTGATGTAGTTCCCAGCTCAATCCTAACAATTGTAGTTAAAAAGTATATAAATTATTATTATATTTTTTTAGAAAATGACCAATCATTTCGCTAGATAAGACCCTAATCCTCAGCTGGGATCCTGCACAGCCCGTTGAAGCACTTCAAAGATCTTTGAAACTGCATTGATTTAGACTTCAAAACGTTGGTTACAATTGAAGTCCATTATTTGAAGAAAAATCCAGAAATGTTTTCCTCAGACTTAATTTCTCTTCCACTGAGGAAAGAAAGACATGGATATCTTGGATGGCATTGGGGTGAGTAAATTATTAGGAAATTTTCATTTTGAGGTGAAATAATCCTTTAAAGGGTTAGTTCAGCCAGAAATAAAAATTATGTCATTAATGACTTACCCTCATGTCGTTCCAAACCCGTAAGACCTCTTCGGAACACAGTTTAAGATATTTTAGGTTTAGTCCGAGAGCTTTCAGTCCCTCCATTGAAGCTGTGTGTACGGTCTTCTGTCCACGTCCAGAAAGGTAATAAAAACACATCAAAGTAGTCCATGTGACATCAGAGGGTCAGTTAGAATTTGTTGAAGCATCGAATATACATTTTGCTCCAAAAATAACAAAAATTACGACTTTATTCAGCATTTTCTTCTCTTCCGGTTCTGTTGTGAGCGCATTCACAACACTGCAGTGACGCCCCTGACATACAATGCTGCTGACGTGTTTTCTTTGTTATTGGTTGCACCAGAAAACACGTCAGCAGCATCGTACGTCAACCGTCGCGTTCACAACAGACACGGAAGAGAAGACAATCCTGAATAAAGTCGTAATTTTTTTTATTTTTGGAGCAGAATGTATTTTCGATGTTTCAATAAATTCTAACGGACCCTCTGATGTCACATGGACTACTTTGATGATGTTTTTATTACCTTTCTGTACATGGACAGTAGACCGTACACACAGCTTCAATGGAGGGACTGAGAGCTCTCGGACTAAATCTAAAATATCTTAAACTGTGTTCCGAAGATAAAAGGAGGTCTTATGGGTTTGGAACGACATGAGGGTGAGTCATTAATGACATAATTTTCATTTTTGGCTGAACTAACCCTTTAATGCACTGCTTCGAAGATATGTATGCTCCCTGCCCTGTTTTTACAATAATTTATGTGGAGAAAATCTTTTATAGAATGTATTGCTATGAAATATAATTTTTGTGATGACTCTTGTCTTTACTAAGGAGAGACAATACTGACTGCAAAAAAATGGATGCTGTCGATCGAGGGGAGGGTCGTAATCCCACCTGGTGCTCACATGGCAGACTTCACCACTGCCTTGGCCGCTCTCTTCGCCTGTTACTATGTATTCAACCTAGAGTATCAGGTGGAAGCCAGCACAACACTGGAGTTTGTTCAGAGGTATTTTTTTATCTTAAATAGTTTGATTGCAGTGTAAAAGCAAATTGACAATTGAAAAGCTGTTCAAAATCATCTTCTCCCTTTAAAATTAGGGCTGTGAACTGACACTGGTCTCACGGTTCGGTTCGATTACGATTATCATGTCATCGATTCAGTTCAATTCGATATCACAATGCATCGCGATGCACCGCATTCTCAATTTGACATTTTTCTTCAAAAGTGATGTGTGCGCACGTGTGTGTGCTGGCCTGTTCAAACAGTGACATTCCAGTTGGGAGTAAAGCTTGTTTATGCCATTAAGAAAAGAAAAATCTTTCATATAAATTGTTTTAAAGAAATATTCATTTAAAAGCAGTGTTTATTAATCGGTGTATTATGTTACCATTAAAGATGCACGCATCAACCGTCGCTGAGTCCGCTGTTGAAGGTTACGATCATCCATTTATAATCACGCATAACAACACAGAATAATAGTAATTTGAACATCGGGTCAGACTCTGCCAGGCGTTAACAGCTCGGGGTGAAAACGGCTAACGTGGTTTATCAAGTTAGTGGTATTACCTCCTGCATATTCTATTTGTGCGTGGCATGAGCGCACACAGTGCGTCTTCTGCAGGATGTGCTTACCAGGTTGTTCATAAAAGCTGAAATGTGCCCAGATGTAGGCTTTAAAAGTAGTTGGAGCATCTTTAATTACTCGCACTCGCGTCTCGCCTCCCTCTGCCATTGTATGCTACCGCGACAAATGACGTCAGAAAAGTGTCAGTACATTATAATCGATTATGGTCTATTACTGAGCCGATACCGTATCGTCCTCATCTGAATCGTAGAAACGATAAATTTTGACACTCCTATTTAAAATGTTATGGAATTGGGCTGGGCGACTGAAAACTGTATCACAATATAAGTGTTTCATATTGGTCGATATCGATAATTATTGATATTTTTATGACCTATTTAAAATAAGGAACAGGAGAAAAATATATTACATTTAAAAAAATGTATTTTAAAGTTAAAGGAATAGTTCACCTCAAAATGAAAATTTCTTTCTTTCTTCAGTGGAAAAGAAATTAAGTTTTTTGAGGAAACAATAGCAACCAACTGAGTTATTTGCCATTGAAGTCCATTATATGAAAAAAAAAATCCTGAAATGTTTTCCTCAAAAAACTTATTTTCTATTGAAGAAAGAAAGACGTGGATATCTTGGATGGCATTGGGGTGAGTAAATGATTAGGAAATTTTCATTTTTGGTTGAACTAATCCTTTAACCTTCCCCTGATTCATAGGTGTGATTGGCAAAGGACAAAAAAGGAGGAAAATATAATGCGCACCTATCATGCGCACCTATCATGACGCAGTGACAGCACGTGTGATTATTCCAGTAGTTAGGACATCGCACAAGATTTGTGTTAACACAGAACACATTTCATCACTGGATAGTGTTTGTCGTTTATTTAAAGTGTGGTTTATGTCAGCTGAATGTGCTGAACGCTTTTCAGAGAAGATGAGGCAACGTTATTTTAGTAATTCACACCCAGCGATAATTCAGGGAAAAAAATCTCCGAATGCTTCACGTGAAACTTCGGTCTTCCGACCTATCATTGTGTCAGTTCTCAATTGATTTTGATGGTAATATCAATTTTAATTGATATGCGCGAAGGGAGAAATAGCAAGACTGTTAATTAATGTTTTATGGCCCAGCCCTATTATGTAAAGTATCTGAGTATCTAAATAGTGTAGGTTGAAGCCTCCTAACAACTTGAATGCTTTAGGAGGACTGTTGGGCATGTACACACTAGGGGTGTGCCGGTTTCAGAATTGGTGATGACGGTTATGACGTGAGTCAAATGTGACGGTTCATAACATAACCGTCGGGGGGGGTCCAAGTCAATTGGTTGTTCTTGGAGATAGCGGGTTAACTCCGTGTCAGCGCGCGCTCTGATCGGTATGGGGCAGAGATTTCAGACTTCCATTTATTAAGGAGATCTGTCACAAAACTCATCATCCGCGCCAACGTTTTTTGATCAAATTTCAAAGCCGCACCCGCCCGCCATCCGCTGATTGTTTTGGGGTCTATGGCGATGCAATGCTTTGCTGATGCGAGCCGCAAAAAAAAAGACATTGCCATTTGCCCATTAGCTCCGCCCACTACCGGAGAAACTGGTATGTCTTCTGCTTGTTCGAAAATGAATATGAATAATTCTAAATTAAATCCATTATTTTGACAGGAGAAGACAACAAAGAATAGTTTACATGTAAGGTGTTGTTTAAGCGTGGTAAGACTCTCGCTCTCTCTCTCTTTGCATGTGTGAGAAACAGCGCTTTCAGTAAAGTGACGGTGAGTCATGTGCCTTCACAAAGAGTTTACAGAGCATCAAATACAGGTGCGCTGTGCGTCCATTGAGATGAACTGAAAAGTTCAGATCGCTTGAAGGAGAGCGAACTCTGAAGCTCAGATGCTGAAATTAATGCAAGCGTCATGCGCTTCAGTCTATGTAGTAAACAAACCTGCACGTCTCTGCCATTCATTAATTCACACAGAGACGCGCAGAACACGGATTTATATTTTAAACAACTTTTGCGGCTTAACATTTACAGATACTGGTCCATATGGATATTTGATTTGATTATTTTATGCTAACTTTGGCAAATTCCATGACTGTCCATATTAAAATGCAAGTTTCATTCTCATGACTGGATTTCGAGATTCCGTCCTCGTTTTTTGCTTCATGGAAATCATAGAGCAAATTTCAAAGCTGCACCCGCCCGCCATCCGCTGCTTGTTTTGCGGTCTATGGTCCATTGTCTGTTCTAGAAAGGATGCAGCAAAGATATTTAATGCTAGAGTATGAGGCATAGGCCTACGCTGAGTTTCATTTATGATGAGATGTGCTCTAGTTCACAGTGCAGTGCAAGTGAACGCGGCGCGCTGGTGCTTCCATGTCACGGTTATCATTGTCTGCTTAACTTGCTTTTTATTTATTAAAATACATGCAATTGGATGATGAAACATTTATTAAAATTAAGATAAAATTTGTACAAAACGAAATTCGTTTTTAAGAAAGGTTTTCTACAAAGCAAAATTTTATGAAGTGGTAAATATCATGTCTGACGATTTACAAAACTTCATTAAGTGGTAAAAACCATGTCTCCCGATATATTGTGCATCTGATTATCCTATCTAAAAAATGAAAATAATTTTTGATAAAAAATGTTTGTAAAAAATATTTTAATGACACGGTTTTGGCGGTTATAGAGTTCTAATGACGGTGTTCAACTATAACCGTCGGTCTCACGGTTATATACTAACCGTCACACCCCTAGTACACACTATATTTTTTACATAAAACCTTTTGGGAATAATTAAGCTCCTAATTCTTCATTTTTTTTCAGGCCATCTGATGTTGAGAATATATCTTCTGGTTGAAGAATTGTAGCTTGTTCAGGAGGTTCTTTGTTGTTTTCCACGTCTCAGATCTTTAAAGGAGTATGGTGTTAATGCTTGAGTCGAATAGCCGTAGTTTGGTCTTGAGTGTCAAATGCAGCTCTTGCCTTGCCCATTCTTGTGGTTAACCATCAAGCTGGCCAGTGTCTTTCTGTTTGCACTTTGGTCGTTGTGCTAATGTGGAGACCTGTCTCAGCTGACTTCTGTTCTACCCCTCTCAGTTTCTCTTACATTTGTTGGTGTTTTTGGGACAGTGATGTGATATAATCTGCAAAGTCTAGGTCATCCAGTTGTGTAAATGGGGTCTATTGGATCCCATTGCGCCTGTTGTCAGTGGCTTGCCGCATGACCTAGTCGGCCGCATGATGTAGTCAACCTTCGAAGAGGAATGGTAATCAAGAAAGTAGACAGCCTTGACTAACTCCTGTTGAGATGTGAAATGCCTCTGTCAGCTGGCCTTTATGTATGATTCTACATTGCTCACTGCACTTACAGTTATTCATTAATGTGCGCATATTGTCCCATCGCCTAATTCCTATACTCATGTTCATAGGTTTTTAGTCAGGATTAATCCTGACTCCAACAAGTGCACTGCCAAGGAGCAGATGAGCAAGACGACTGGGAGAGTGGTGAAGCGGAAGACTTCATACATGAACCCCCATGTCATCTCCTTCATCAGGGACTTCACGGAGTTCTATTTGCTAACTGACTAGATACAGGTGAGGTTCTGATAATAGCTTTAATAATAATTATAATACAATTAATAATATAGGTATCTGTGGGTTTAATATAATTAATCATAATTTGATAATAATAATAATAATTATTAGGAATGCACCAATACTGGTATCGATATCGGGCCGATACTAAGCTCAATGTTCTCGTACTCGTAAAAATGATTTTTTTTTACTCCGATACCAACAACCGATACCAGGCATGTAAATAGTGTTTGTGTTTAGAAAAAGAAACACTGACAACAGAGGGTATAATGGGGATAAAAAAGGCAGTATATGAAGTAAATCTATCTTACTAGTGAAATATTAAAAGAAATATAGTAACACACATTGCTTTGGTGCGCCAGCTGATAAGAGAAAAACGTGCTGTGGCTTGAGCGTGCAGCGGGACAGACGCGTGAGCTAGTCAAGCGCATCCATTTATCCAAACGTCATTGGAAAGTTTGTAGTTCAGTCAGATGTAAATGGCAAAGAAAGTCAAACAAGACAATGTAGCTTATCAACGTTAACTGACGAGAGAGAGAGACTTGTTGATTGCTCTTGATTGACTAAATCATATATGTAAGTAAAACATAAACTGTTACCTTATTTATTAGGGCTGGGTAAAAAAATATGGATTTTTATTTTATTTTAATTGATTCTCATTTTTGCAAAACTGATACTGATTCTTAAACATTTTCATCGAGACATCAGTAGCTATATTACTAATATCAGTGATACACGCCTTCATTCATAAAATATTCCATTAACATATAGGGCTGGGTAGGGGTGGGTACCGAAAGCTGGTATTAAACGGGCCCCGGGGCTGAATTTTGAAAGACCGCTGTATCGATAAGCTCGGACGTTATCGGTTCTGCTGTCGGTACTTGGAAAAATACACGTAATGTTATTATTGCTATAAAGACGTTTTATTTCGCCAACCTTTTCTATATACCATAATATTAAACCGTTTGTCTGTGATGCATTTTTGCTATTCGCAGTCCGAGAGAGAGAGATCTCCACAGTGCGCACATGACAGCCCTAATGAGTGACGTTGGAGGACAGAACTAAACATTCAAACATAGCCTGGTTACACTTCAGATTTTTGATTACTCTGATTTTATTTTAGATTTTGGCTTCCAAAGATTATAATAATAATATATTTGAGGTAAAACGATTAAAAACTATAGCTGCATTCTGTATAGCGCAACTTAATTCCCTTTGCAGCAGTAGGCTACGCTCTCATTTTTCCCTACAACTTAAACGTAACGACAGAATCAGATTCAGCATTCAGTGATTGTTGTAAAATGCAGTCTAGCTACTGTTGCTAAATTGCGGGACGCTTTTAATAATAAAAAGAGCTATTAATAGCACAAAAATAGGCTCATGAGATGCTGTTCCCAAGCGGGACGCTTTTAATAATAAAAAGAGCTATTAATAGCACAAAAATATGCTCATGAGATGCTGTTCCCAATGAGATGCTGTTTACATACATAAAATCTCACAGCATTAGCTGTAACATGGAGGCTGCAAGCCTATGAACAGTGTAGGAAAACTAATACCGGCTTTTGGGTGATAGATAAATATCAGGGCCTGAATTTCTGTGATATTTTTTTTTTAGAATCTGTGTGGATTAATATACTCAACCAACAGGCTAAAGTGAAGCAGTGTTTGCAGGAATTTACCGCATTATAAGTGGGAGACCAACGGGAATGATTAAAATGATGCGCATAATACCACGCCGAAATTAGAGCCCTGAATATGGAAAAAAATCGATTCGTGGTCCCTAATAATCGATTTTGAATCGACCACATTTTAAAAAACGATTAATCGATAATCAAATTTTTTTGCCCAGCCCTATTAACATAAAGCCATAAAACTTGAAAATCAGTGTTTCCCACATATAGACTAATTCGTGGTGTCGTGCCACAGAATCAACAACGGCTGCCTGCCACATTGCGTTTCATTATTCATTTAAAAAAAAAAAAAAAATAGTGTTGAAAGAAAATAATTAACTCACCCTCCATTTCTCTCAGCCGCCAAAACGAATTTTTGTCCCGCCAAAGCCATTTGAATGGTGTGATGTAGATGACTGCTGCACTTGTGACAGGGCGCATGTTACTGATAGAACGAGCAGAGAGCCCTGGCCGCGCACGCACTCTCACAGTCGTCAAACTGTCTTGCTCTCTCTCGCTCCCTCAGGCATGTTCCTGTGGCTCAGTGTTGTAGAGCATTGCATTAGCAGTGCAAAAGGTTATGGGTTCAATTCCCAGGGGAACACATGTTAGGAAATAAATGTTAGCCTGAATGCACTGCAAGTCGCTTTGGATAAAAGCGTCTGCTAAATGCATAAATGTAAATCTAAATATTAATCAAAATCAATTGAGAATTGACATGATCGTAAAAGATCGGAAGACCGAAGTTCATGTCGAGCATTCAGAGATTTTGTTTCCCCTGAATTACCGCTGGGTGTGAATTGTGCTAAATAAAACGTTGCCTTATGTACTCTGAAAATTGTTCCGCATCAGCTGAAATAAAAACACTTTCAATAAACAAACAAAAAACTATCCAGTGATGAAATGTTGACAAAAATCTTGTGCAATGTCCTAAACTCCCGGGATAAAACGCGTGCCATAGTCCGCTACTGACATGTCTGATTCTCGAACTAATGACTCTTTTGAACCGATTACATTTAATGAATGGTTAAAACAACTGTCCAACACTGAACTCGCGAGTCGTCTGAATCGGTGTATAACAAATTGGTAACACTTTACAATATGGTTCCATTTATTAAACTTGTTAACTACATTAGTTAACATTAACTAATAATAAACTGCACTTCTACAGCATTTATAAATCTTTCTAAATGTTCATTTCACTATTTACTAGTAGCCTACATTATTAAAATAAAAAGTTGTATTTGTTAAAAGAGCACTCCACTTTATTTGGAAATAGGCTCATTTTACAACTCCCCCAGAGTTAAACAGTTGAGTTTTACCATTTTCGAAACCATTCAGCTGATCTAATGTGTTTTCTTCTTTAATTTCAGGGCTCCAACTAGGATTCTAGGTCTCCAAGGTCAGGGCATGCAAGAGGCCATAGTGGCAGGGGAAGTTTATTTTCCTTTCTGTTTTAAATGTTGATGCAAATGTTAAATATTTAATTTTTTTTTAATGTTCAATATTTTATTTTATTTCAGTATTGCCATAGTGTTATTTATTACTCTTTAGAATGTGGTAATAATCAGTTATTTGCACAGCTTCAAAGTAGTTAAATTTTTTGACCATGTTGTATCAATTTGCGTTATTGTTCTGCCATAGCAACCAGTCATGTGGAACTAGTGAATGAACTAGTAACAGTTTGCTCTGTAACTTTACAAAACTTGTAATAAAATAGCCTCGTTTTGTAAAATTTTCTTAAGTCAGTAATTAAAGTTAGCAACAGTAGAATACGCAGATAATAGACTTCACGCCATTAAAAATTACAAACACAGAATGTTCGTTAACTTTGGATGGCATAATGGCATGTTGTCCAATGTCAATTATCCCTTTATGTTGTACCTGTTTTGTCATTCCTGTTTACCAAATGTTTTTAAATAAACAACTGTTAACAATTTTCTTATTGTCTGCAGTTGATTGCAGGGTTTTAGAATATGAGTGATTCTTTTAATGATGGCTAATATTAAATCACAGTGATACAGTATTTAAATTGTACAGTGGGAAACTGAATTTACAGTGATTAACTGTTATCTACTGCTTATAGTACTGTATTGCATACAATACATAAAAACAGTGCTTAACTGTTTTTTGTATGTAAATACAACTAAAATCAGTGTTTCATTGTTTTTTTTGTATTTTACAGTGAATACACAAACTACTGTAAATGGAAGTACAGTACCCTTACTGTAAAACGTATTCACAGTAACTTACTGGCAACAATTAGCCAGTAAGTTACTGTAAATACAACTAAAATCACAGTATTTAATTGTTTTTGATTTCACAGTGTATACATAAAATACTGTAAATGGAAGTACAGTACCCTTACTGTAAAACGTATTCACAGTAACTTACTGGCAACAATTAGCCAGTAAGTTACTGTAAATACAACTAAAATCACAGTATTTAATTGTTTTTGATTTCACGGTGTATACATAAAATACTGTAAATAGAATTACAGTACCCTTACTGTAAAACGTATTCACAGTAACTTACTGGCTAATTGTTGCCAGTAAGTTACTGTAAATTTTACGGTACATTTTTTACAGTGAAGCTTTCAGAAAGACTTCAGAAAACATGGAAAATAGTAATCTGGGACTACTTTATGGAGATTTTTTTTTTGGTTGTTGTTGTTGTCCTTTTTGTGTTTAACCTAACATAATCAACAAACAGTGCATGTAAAAGGTGTATTTTTGTGAAATTTTTTGTTCTATATAAAAAAAACATATGGGATTGAAACGACACGAAGTTGATTAATGGTGAATTACTTAAGAATATGATACATTTTTAACAAGATCACAAATCAAGTCCTCCCATGGTCCCATTCTAAACTTGAAAATAAAATCTAAACAAGTGGGTTGACTTGGTAACACAAGGCAGAGGTGAATTAAACATTGATGACAGTAGGGAGAGGTAAAATGTCATTTCCAATGATATCTAAGTCTGTCTGCCATTAAAATGTGCAGTGACCCGCACTGCATACAAAAATGATATCATGAACATTAACTTCCCTAGTTAATGTTGTGTGCTCTGCTGGGTGCACCAGGCTGACAGTGCACTAAGAGCATGCTTTTAATATGCTACAGTACATCCTCTTTCCGCTTTCCTGTGGGGATTCCTTCTGCTTTTACAGCACACTGCCAGTGTTTCTGTAGACTGTGAAGTTCATGCCCTGAAGTAAATACTCTAATTAAAATAGTGACTCTCAATAGGTTTAAAGCTCTGATGTGACACTGATCTTGCTTGTACAAAAGGTATACTGACAGGCAGTGTGCTAAGAAGTGTAAAGAAAGGATTAACACACCATTGTGTTTTATTGTGTCTAAGTGAATGTCATGACATACTGTAGCTAGAGGACATTTTAGTGTATGTATGTACGTATATATATAAAACAGAATTTACAGCATGTTGCTGAGCAACAAAAAAGACTGTCATTACTTAAATTTGCTGATATTGTTGTTAAATAAATTATATGTGGTTAGATGTCATGAGACTATAGTGTAAAACATAATTAAAAGGGAGGCTGGAGCTCATATAGCCCATGAGATTTCATTCCGCTGTTTATGTAAATTGCTTGCAAAAGCGTAAAGAATGCATTGCTTTACTGACATCACAAACAACTTATTGTATTGCACATTTGAATGAGAATCACTAATTTAAGTGTTTTTAAGAACACAAAAAAAATAAACTTTGGAAAACGTTATCTGGACCTCATTGTATGGACCGAAATGCTGAGACTTTCTTCAAAATTTCTTATTTTATGTTCTACAGGCAAAAAAAAAAAAAAGGAATTCGTCTTGGTGTCAGAAGAATCATGTGACACTGAAGACTGGATTAATGGCTTTTCCGTCACAGGATTGAATAGCATTTTAAAATAATTCAAATAGAAAACTTGTGAGAATATCTCAAAATATTTTTTTCTTTTTTAACTGTATTTTTGAGCAAATAAATGTAGCCTTGTTGAACATTACATAAGAGACTTCATTTAGAAACCCCAATACCAATCTTTTGAATGGTTTCACCTTTGATAGACTCTTTGTTGCACTTGATAACTTCATCACAGCCTTACGTGTCACATATATGCATTTAGGCATTAGATGCCATCAGTGGTAAGGTTTAAATCAGATTGCATTTATGAATAAGACATACAAACTCCTAAGAGTGGAGTAATGTGCTCAGTTTTAACCCTCTGTGTTAAGGCGATTAATAATGAAACAGAGATAATTATGCATGATGAGGTGAGTTCTCTCCTTCGTTCTGAATGCACTAATTCGCAGAGTTCAGGCCAACTCAAGAGTTGCAGTTTAAAGGTTTCTTGTAACATACAACATGACGTTTGAACCTGTGATGGTTTGTTCCCTCTGTGAGAGTTCAAACCAGAGCCACAGGCCTCACTGTCTTCCTTCATCTGACAGGATGAGAGTTTGCTCTGACCTGGGGAATTTAATAATGTATACCGATCCCACAGTGAAGGCTTCCGTCTCAGTTTAACCACTAGATAACCTCAGCACTTCTAACTGTACATTATAGTTCAGACCTAAGAAAAAACATACAGTATACCTTAAAATATTCATCTTGTCTGTACCGGGGTCCTTTTTCGGTCACTTCTTTACCACAACATCAGCCAACTTTTACACTAACAAACAACCTCTTTGGTCATGTTTCACATTCTGTGTCATTCAATCTGTGAATTGCTAACCATACAACACAGATGATTTATAATTATGTTCAGACACAGCTATAATCCATGTTGAGCTGTAACCTTACAATACAAGGACATTTCCAATCTTTTTATCTAAAAAATTCACTTCAAGGTAATTTTGTGTATTGTAACGGGTCATAAGATAATAGCTTCCCAAAGCATTTGCCTTTATTGAAGGCTCTTTTTTTTTTTTGTAATCTTGGTTTAATTCGTTCACACAAATATAATCAGCTTAAAAATAAACCCTGAACTTGTGGCATCATTCTTCATGTTTAGCCAGCATTTTTCTGGCAGAAGGCAGGCAAAATATTTTCACTAATTTTAGCCACCTCTGCTTTTCCATAAATAAACCTCTACCCAGAACATCTGTCATTACACTTTTAGCACAGCCTCAAATGAAAGTGCAGGTAATGGATAGAAGACCTTTCACACTGTCCAGGAAAGGATAAAATAATGGTCAGGGATGTGGGGGGAGGGACATAATAGAGTGAGAGAGAGAAAGGGAAAGTGCCCAGAGCCCTGGATTGTCAGAATCAGTTGAAATGAGGAAAATTCTTGCATGAAGACACTTGGCACGGGTGCCCTTTGAATGAACCAGTGGAAAACGGGAGGGAGCGATGAAACAGGAGGATGTTGCTTTGGAATAGATGATTGCAATACTTGTAATCCACCATGAAACATCTTTAATTCTCACATTAAGTCTGTTGATTAAACTGACAAAAAGCTCAACGGCAAGGTAAATCATCTCATGATTACGTGAATAAAATGGATTGAAAAAAACAATGTATAAGAAGTCAAATAATCTCAACTACTGCGGTGAATGTAGTAGAAAAATAATAATACATGTGGCGCTTTCGTAAAATAAAAAAAAGAAAAAAAAAACATTCACAGCAGATTCTTACACAGTCACACTGTATTTAGTTTTAGCAATAAACAGCACTGCAGAACTGAGGATCCATGAGCATAGATGGCAAAGTATGGAGTATATAAAATATGGAGAGGACATCCAAATTAGTGGAGAATGTATTTCTTTGTTTCATATTTCAAATGTGCCGAGGCAGATCCTTACACTGTTCATCACTGAACCGGGGAGCAATTTCAGCTGCAGTGTTGAACCGATTCCCCATTGAGAGTCTCCGCATTATCCTGTCTTCTTGTGCATTTGTCTTCCATGGATGACCAGCATTTTTGGGGCACCAGATGCAAAATTAACACCAATAACTTGGAGGTATCTGGAAGTGTTCTCTTATTGTGACCAGAGTTCTTTTTCCAATAAGTTTTTATACTGTGATTCAGAATACAATTAAGTCATGAAATATGCTTAATAATGCCCTTCCACTCCTGTTAGGGTAAGTTCAAATAAGACAAATCAGTGACCTTTAGGAAATTGTATATATATACCATATATATACAATAAATAAATTGCAACACTGCTGATGAAAACTGATCTTTGAGTATTTGCGATCTGATCTAGACTGGTATGACAATCCAACATGTCTTTCAGCCTAATTTTTTTTTCCATCTGTAAAACTGAATCTGCGAATGGCCTGCATATAGCTGTTTTAAATAATACATACAAAATTACTTTAACCTTAAAATAACAATCCAAAATACTCTCTGGAAGACAATTTGAAGGTTAATTGCAACCAGAAATATCTACCAGTTGTGCTAGTTGACCCATATGGACCTTCCAAAATTATAAGAGAAAGAGGCAAAATACAGCGGCCCACCTAAGAGCAGTTTAATGAACTCTGGAAGTAAGTGAGGTCGACATATGCAGTCTTCTGTTCCCTTATAGGCACACGGTGTGTGTGTGTGTTCTTGTGTCAAGCACATACACAGGTTTGCGTGTGCTGCAGATGCAGTCTATTAGAAGCAGAGCTGCTATTAGTGACATTACCTTCTTCAGAAACGACAGGTGTTGGCAGCACCATATTCCTGGCACCTTGCTGCATGTGACATCTCCATTGCCTCAAGTTTAAAAGCCATCGCACATTGCTGAATGACTGACGCCTCTTTACCACAGCACATATGGCTGAGGAAGATGAGGAAGAATTGTGGTAGTAAACAAATCAGGAACTTTTTGTTATTTTAGCATGTTACGCATGATTTCGTTATTATGCATGATTTTTTTTATTTATGCTCTATTTACCGTGATAAAATCACTGTCATGTGATAAGTGTCTTATTCATTTTATAAAACTATATAAACAACGACGTAAAATACCATTTGCGATAAACAGTCTACACAAAAAAAAAAAATAATAATAATAATAATTAACTACACAAAGCTGTTGTTCACGGATAAGCTGCACAAAACATGCTCTATGAAAGTATACAGTATATTATACTGGCTGTAGATATCGGGAATCTCTTTGCTTAACCATAGAAAGCATTATAGTGTCAACAGCAGTAACACTATAATTTATTGTTATTGCTATACTGTAATCAATGTTTTTCATGCTGGTGTTTTAGGTTGGCTGGGATTAAAAAAAAAAAAAAATTTGTTAGGCATGTAAGAAAAATGCTTTCTTCATACTTTTTTGTTATCCTGTGAATGGAGTAAGCCTTGAGAAGTAAATAAATAAATAAAGCAAATTTCTTAAGCAATGGAGGCTAGAGAAGAACGTTCACTTTTAAGGTTAATTGGAGCCAAAAGTGTCACATCAATCTAGTAGTTTACCAGAGGAAATTGGCCTGGCCTTTTGTTGAGAAATGGCGGAGATCACCACATGGGGTTTTTCCATAGACACTGGGTTGTTAAATTTGTAATGGACTTACTGTGCTGCTGACCTGGTCTGGTCTGATATATAACTGTCTGTGGTGTAGACTGGACCCAGCCACCTTCACAACTTGTATTAAATTCATATTTCAGGCCACCTGGGGTGCAATAACAACTCTCCTGTATGAAGTTGCTTGCACATCTTGCCCTTCAGTTTCTTCACATGAAGATTTGAACACAGTAGTTCACATGTTTCCAGATCAAAATAAAAGTCTTTGAGAAAAAGAGTTTTGGATAGTGGCCCATAAAAGAGGTTGGTGTTCCGTATTGCTTCCTATTTTGAATTTATTGCATCAACTTTTTCTTGCTAATGTGATTGGTTTCCCCAGTGTATATATTTCATTTTCTTTGACATTATTAAAAATAAATATAAAACTTGGCTGTAATTCAAGGTCTCTGTAGTATCTGCAAAGAAGGGAGAACAAATATTTAGCCCCTTAGATGATTGCCCACAATAATGATAATAAAAAGGATTACTCCTGGCCTAAGGAAGGCATCACGCTGAGCTAAGGTCTAATTGGTAAGTTCCTTTACAAAGCTGATCAAGTCCTGGGGCTGGAAGTTAGTGAACTGGTCAATTAATCTTTCTTCTTCCTTAATGAGGTGAGGGATTTCCTGTGGATGGAGCCCAGCACAAAGACAGACATAGAGCCCAAAGGATGTGGCGTCGCGGTACCAAGTGAGCCCCCCAATTAAAAACAGACAACCCCAAACCTACCCTCCTCCCCAGGTGGTAAGTTGTTCCGACACAGACTCAAAGAGAGTGATCTAGCTATGACTTCAAATCAAATTTACATGGGGATGGGGAAAAAGGGGAAATTTCCTATAAAATAGGATTGCCATGGTCTGCAGCTTACACCCACAAGATCCAATCAATTATTTTGCTAAATAAAAAGAAACTTGTCGAATCCCTCCCACTGAGTACCAAAGAGTATATTCGAAACATTATGTTGCACTCGGTTTTAGGATTTGGAGGTGGTGGATGAATGTTAGGATGGAGCAGTGCTTAGCAGAGGTCATTCCATCAGAAAGGGATCAAAAGTGAGTACATAGAAGATTATAAAAACAATACAGTATGCAAGAATGTCATCAAAAGAAACGTTTATCAGAAATACACATGCACGTCTAGACATTTTGATGACTGCATTGACTGCATGTGGCTATGTTAAATTGATATTTCAAACAAAAATAAACATTCTGCCATTATTTACACCCTGTGGAACGTAAAAGAAGATATTTTGTGAAATGTTTCTGGGGTTTTGACCATGCAATCGAAGTCTGTGGTAACCAAAATGGCTTTGTAACCAATATTCTTTTGTGTTCCTCAGATTAAATAAACTCAAACAGGCTGTTCGTGAATGATTCGTTCTTTTTTTAAAGGAATCATTTATATGACTCGAGAATAACAAGCTGCATTAGAGAGTGATTTGTTCATCTGGCCACACATTCACATTGCTCAACATCCTTCTGTTCTGTACTATAAACAGAAACTGTCTGTTTTACAAAATTATACTAAGCCTAAGTAGATGGCAGAACCCTCTCCAGTTTTCGTGATTTCTGTGTTTTTGGAAACAATGACAAGTTCATCTCCTGAGTCTGGAGCACAGACTGTAAAAAAAGATGGAAGACGCATCTCTATTTCCTCTATTTCCTCTATAAAAAGGAAGCCAAAATATCCCACAAATGGCCACTTGTCATCATGTATTGATATTATTTGGAGCCAGTGTCTTCACAGTAGTGATCATGAGCTGGACCTGCAATATCAAGGTCCCACACAAACTCCAATAGACTCAATTGCAAACACACAATCATGACACCACACCCCATTTTTTAGTATCAAATGACACACTGCAATCAAACTACAATGAGAAAAACACGCACTTGCACATACATCAGTGTGATAAGACCTCTTATCAGGACCTCTAACAACAAAACACACGTCTTTCAGTGATCCCTGCTTCCAGAAGCTTCCCATAAGCAGGCTACTGCAGAAGCACTTGTTACTTTGCGAGTCATTGGTCCACGTTTCAAAATCCTCAAGGCAAACCTGACTTTGTCTACAACAGTGGACAGAGGTAAACTCTCATACAAGCAGAGTCAGTGATCCATGTTTTCAGGCTTTGCAAGTGTAGCCTTGTGAAAAGCTGCTTGACCGAGCTCCCCTCCCTCATTAGATTGATAACATTGGTCTGTCCTCTAAAGAACTTAATGTCTGCTTTTGGACTGTATGTTATAGAAAATTACACTAAAAGCACTGCTGCAGATCAAAAAAGCTTTTGACTTTATAACAACCTTTTTACATATAAAATCCACTGCTCCGGGTGTGTGTGCACTTTGGATGGGTTTAACGCAGAGCACAAATTCCGAGTATGGGTTAACATACTTGGCTGTATGTCATGTCACTTCAATCTAAAGACACTGGACCTGTTGCCCAGTGGTCCAAAGTCCTCTTTTCAGATGAGAGTTATTTTTTTTTTGGAAACCAAGGTCCTAGAGTCTGGAGGAAGGATGGAGAAGATCATAGCCCAAGTTGCTTGAAGTCCAGTGTTAAGTTTCCACAGTCTGTGATTGATTTTGGGTGCAATGTCATCTGCTGGTGTTGGTCCATTGTGTTTTTTGAAAACCAAAATGCACCCATTTACCAGGACATTTTGGAGCACTTCATGCTTCCTTCTGCTGACCAGCTTTTTTGAAGATGTTGATTTCATTTTTCAGCAGGATTTGGCACCTCCCCACACTGCCAAAGGCACCAAAAGTTGGTTAAATGACCACGGTGTTGGTGTGCTTGACTTACCAGATCACCAGATCTGAACCCCATAGAAAATCTATTGGGTATTGTCAAGAGAAAAAAAAAAAAAATGCAGATGAGCTGAAGGCCACTGTCAAAGAAACATGGGCTTCCATACCACCTCAGCACTACTGCAAACTGATCACCTCCATGCCACGACAAATTGAGGCTGTAATTAAAGCAAAATGAGCCCCTACCAAGATGAACCTTTAATGAAATGGGCACAGTAACATTGGGGAATAGTTTTTTTCACCAATAGGTGGTAGCATTACATCAGCACATGAGGTTTGTCATGACTCAGAGACTTAAAGGTAAACAAACTCCCTGCATAAATAACACTAAAAGTCCCTAAAAAGTATATGAACAATATCATTAATTTTATGAATAATTTAAGTTGTATACACAAATAAAATGTGGTAATTGTATACTTGCACTATAAATTAAGTAAAAAAAAAAAAGATGTATTATTTTAAAATATATAAACTAAATATATCTAAACATGATATATATACAAAGATCTAAGGTTTTTTCTATGTACACAAAAAGCCTGGTTCTCTCAAATATTGTTCACAAATCTGTCTAAATCTGTGTTAGTGAGCACTTCTTCTTTGCCGAGATAATCCATCCACCTCACAGGTGTGGCATATCAAGATGCTGATTAAGCAGCATGATTATTGCACAGGTATGCCTTAGGCAGGCTACAATAAAAGGCCACTCTAAAATGTGTAGTTTTACTGTATTGGGGGGTCCAGAAACCAGTCAGTATCTGGTGTGAACACCATTTGCCTCACACCAGTGCAACACATCTCCTTCGCATAGAGTTGATCAGGTTGTTGATTGTGGCCTGTGGAATGTTGGCCCACTCCTCTTCAATTGCTGTGCAAAGTTGCTGGATATTGGCAGGAACAGGAACACACTTTCGTATACGCCGATCCAGAGCATCCCAAACATGCTCAACCATTGACATGTCCGGTGAGTATGCTGGTCATGCAAAAACTGGGATGATTTCAGCTTCCAGGAATTGTTTTCAGATCCTTGCAACATAGGGCCGTGCATTATCATGCTGCAACATGAGGTGATGGTCGTGGATGAATGACACAACAATGGGCCTCAGGATCTCATCACGGTATCTCTGTGCATTCAAAATGCCATCAATAAAATACAAGTGTTCATTGGTCCATAACATACGCCTGCCCATACCATAACCCCACCGCCACCATGGGCCACTCAATCCACAACATTGACATCAGCAAACTGCTCACCCACACAACCCCATACATGCTGTATGCCATCTTCCCTGTACAGTGAATACCGGGATTCATCTGTGAAGAGAACGCCTCTCCAAAGTTCCAGATGCCATTGAATGTGAGCATTTGCCCACTCAAGTCAGTTACAATGATGAACTTCACTCAGGTGGAGACCCTGATGAGGATGACGAGCATTCAGATGAGTTTCCCTGAGATAGTTTCTAACAGTTTGTGCAGAAATTATTTGGTTATGCAAACCGATTGTTGCAGCAGCTGTCCAGGTGGCTGGTCTCAGACGATCTTGAAGGTGAAGATGTTGGATGTGGAGGTCCTGGGCTGGTGTGGTTACACGTGATCTGTGGTTGTGAGGCTGGTTGGATGTACTGCTAAATTCTCTGAAACACCTTTGGAGATGGCTTATGGTAGAGAAATGAGCATTAAAATCATGGCCAACTGCTCTGGTGGACATTCCTGCCGTCAGCATGCAAATTGCACGCTCCCTAAAAACTTGCAACATCTGTGGCATTGTGCTGTGTGATAAAACTGCACATTTTAGAGTGGACATTTATTGTGGCCAGCCTAAGGCACACCTGTGCAATAATCATGCTGTCTAATCAGCATCTTGATATGCCACACCTGTGAGGTGGATAGATTATCTTGGCAAAGGAGAAGTTCTCACTAGCATAGATTTAGACAGATTTGTGAACGATATTTAAGATAAATAGGCCTTTTGTGTACATAGAAAAAGCCTTAGAACTTTTAGTTTAGCTAATGAAAAATGGGGGCAAAAAACACAAGTGTTCCATTTATAATTTTGTTATATATATAAAAATATTGTGGGGTTATATATGCACAACACTATAAAGACTAAAACCATCACAATAATTAATTAAAAATTAAAAGTAAAGTAAAGTAAATTGTATTGCAATTGCATTTCAATTGCAGAATATCGCTATGGACTTTTACAAGATTCTTCTTTAAATGTCCTAAGGTTATGTTCTACAAGAGTTATAAATACATACTGAATATGTTCTAATTTGTCTATAGTATATGCACAAACGGATGGGTCAAATGTTGAGTCAAGTTTTTTTGTCCATGCCTTGCAGAGAGTGAACTGGAAGTAGAGTAATTATTTGTGGTGAGTCGAGGGCCCTGGGGGTTGCAGGGTGGGTGGAGAAGGCATGGGGTGCAGTGAGATGGAAAGCACGCCAGTCCCGCTCACACTTGATGCTCAGTGAATCTGAAAGGTCATGTCATGTTTTCTGGCAATTGACTCAATGGGTTTGGATTCTGCAGCATAAGGCTGGTATGATGTTTTGTGTATGTGTGTGTGTGTGTTTGTGTGTATGTGCTTCTGCTCCACACATTTACTGGGAAATGTGCCCCTGGGTTGTTTTTCGCATTGACCTTATTACCCTGCACTGTGACGAGCTTGCCACAGAACTTGCTATCTCTCTCACACACACACACCCTCCCTCTCTCTCTTTTAGGTTGTTTTTCTCCATCTCTCCACCTCAAGATCACATCCAACAATAAAAATAATAATTAAAATGTCAAACAAAGAATTTACATTTAATGTAGATAAAATACTTATAATAACCAATGTGCTCAAATGGTAAGATAAAAAGCCATTAATGAACTGGGCTTAAATCATTATAACTGGTAATAATAATAATAATAATAATAATTCCTTACATTTATATAGCGCTTTTCTAGCACTCAAAGCGCTTTACATAGACAGGGGGTATCTCCTCAACCACCACCAGTGTGCAGCATCCACCTGGATGATGCGACGGCAGCCATAGTGTCATACAGTAGATCTATGCATTCTGGCAAAACAGCTTTCTTCAGGACTCCGCCCTTCAGTTTTGATGGAACGTGTAGATCTACTTTTAACCAGTTGTAATGATTTAATCCCAGTTCATTAAAGGCCTTTTATCTTAACACGTGAGTGCCTTGGAAGTTTTTGGTCTACATTAATTGAATTTTACCTTCATTACATCCAATGAGCAGCAGTGGTTATATAAAATCACCCGTGTAGTAGACTATACTCTCTGCTTCTGGTTCTTGTAAAATAAAACAAACAAACAAAAAAAGTAGATTTATTGAATTGTTTAAGAAGCCTCACCGAGCAGATAGAACAAGGAGTGGAAGGTAAGACTGCAAAGAAAAGCATTTTTCAAACCCTGTTGATCTAAATGAGGGGAGACAAACACAGAGTAAGGGCAATATTAGCACATTTAACTATCGCCAATCTCAATCATCAAACACATGCAGCTCAAACGCATCCAGCAGCCAGGCTAAACCTCCATAACATGCAGGACCTCCATCTGCATTTGGCTCCATACTCTGATATATCTCTTGCCTTGCAGCCATTTCTCAGAGTGTAATTTACCAGAACAATGTAATTTTAACCTTTCCCCCTGCCTCATCATCAGGGACTTAAAGTAATTTCACTGGAAATGAAGTAACACACCTGTGTCTTTTACGGCAGAGGAGACACCATGAAAGCCGAATGGTTCTGTTAAAAAGGATCCTCTTCATCAGAATGAATCCCAATTGTGCGTGCCGTGTTGTGTGAGCTAAATGTTAATCATCCTGAAAGCTATGTTTGAATGCATTTCCGTATGGATTGAGCATTTAAACTGTTGCTATTGGAATTTAGAATTCATTGGAATTATGAAATGTGAAGATAAGAGATCCTTTGAAGATCATTTTTTTAAGAGCACTTACATTATTTTTCTGTTAAAACATTCTATTCTAAACCTATGCAGACCATCCTCTTGTAAAATACTTTATAGTAATAAATATAAATATTTGACAGTTCAATTATAATTTACGAAATATGTTATTTGTAGCCATTTATATCAAACTAATTGCCACACCTGCTTATCATTTCTCATGTAAACACCATGTATTATAAAAAAAAGAGTCTGAAATCTCATATAAATCGTATACTATTGAAATCGTGTGCTCATTAGCTTCATGTTTCATGCATAGAAACATTTTTCTGGGCTTCTTATAGAACAGAAGAACACAGAATGGTAATGGATCAATACAGTGATCACGGAAGAGAAAACAGGTAGACAGCACTGGAAACAGCTGATGCAAATCAGATTGTGGAAATCAGCGAAAATGAATATTTCTCAAAATGTGCACGCTGATCAATAAAAAAAAAAAAAAAAAAAAGAACTTACATGGATGAATCGCTCAAAGAAAAGATCTATAACAAGCATTTACAAAAAAAAAAAAATATTGGTCGTTGATGAATAATTTTGTCAACAATATTTTTTTCACCGATAACAAAATAAAACTTTTTTTGAATGACAAAAATTATAATGTAAATCTATTGACATTTTCGTCAACGAATAAATATGTGACGAAAATGGGAGGGAAGATTTGTGAAGAGACTCATTCAGAACGAATCTGCTGCATAGAGGTTAGATTTGTAGCTTCTTATCAATTGGCGTGACATAAGCTAATATACACTTGCTGCACGTCGCATAAATGTAAAAAAAAAAATTAATATGTGGGAGTAAGAGAAGAGCAGAGATATGTATAAATCGTACAATGCAAAAGAGAACTCAGTTCGGTCCAGTTGTCTAAGCGCAGACAAGCATACACAGACAGAAAGCGCATCTTATTTAATTTTAACATAAAGGCATGTTGTGTGTTACCGCAGTTAAATCGTTGTCTATTGTGATAAAACTTTAATATCAAACCAGTATAATTAGTTCTTTTTTTGAGAAATGCTTAATAAATGCACTGTAACTAAACCCATCAGATTTTAGCCAACTAAATTTACTGTAGATTTAGTCGACTAAAATCTTATGATTTTTAGTGGACTAAAATATGACTAAAACTAAATGGTATTTTGGTCAAAAGTCTATGACTAATACTAAATCAAAATTTGCTGTTAAAATTAACACTGTTTTATTGCATGTCCAATTTGAATGTATACAGATTAGCTCAAAACATTTCTGTCTTTCTGTCTACTTTCATAGCGTGATACTTTCATTTTAATTGCCTCACTGTAAGACAGATTTTTTATTTATTTTTATTTTTTTGTGGAAATCAACATCACACCACACGTGCTGTGGTTCAAGCTTAACTTGTATTGAACGCTGAATATTTAAAGGTAATTGTTTGTTATTCATGCTAATCTCTGTCTCTCTCTCTCCATGAGTTCGGCCTCATGATGCATGTCTCTCGCTCAGCTTCTCAGTGGCAGAGCTCCAGAATCACTTAGATCATTTTACCTAGGGCACAGAAAGGGCAAAAAGAAGCCACTGACCCCCACTTGCCCATGCAGGAGTTTACGCCTCGCTGACTTTCCTGGTGTGACATTTTCCCTCATATCTGCCCCCCCCCCCTACCCACAATTCCCTCTCCGACCAACTAGCACAGCACAAAGGGGGAATAAAAAAGCTCCGAACGATCATTGTCTGCACAGATATCAATCAAGTGAACAGCAGCCTGGGTCAATCTGCTGTCACAGCATTCACAACTCACCACTATGGCACTCATGCAAAATGACAATAATGAAAAAATGCCACAAGTGATATGACATCTAACAACCTTTTTAAAGGTACATAAGAGAAGAAAGAGGAGAACTTGTGTCCATCTTGCATCACCTGACCGCGTGCCACATTTTCACAAGACCTGAAGGTCCTCTTTTCTCTGTGATGACAAATATAGCCTCTTCGGCAGGTCATGAGATGGTCATGACATTATTAAAAGATCAATTGTGCCTCTAAACATTGCCGATCTACTGTACAGCAACGAACGTGACAGATGGGACTTATGTAGATATGACTTTAATATCTATTTAAAGAGGTTTTACTGACAATGATCTAGTGAGACAAACACTTTTGAAACCTATGGCTTTGACAAAGCCCTGACCCGAGCCAAAGTGACAGCTGTGCTGATGTAGCTTATTCCGGAAAATGTGGATTGATTAGGAGCAGGAAAGTCACGCATGCCAAGAACTGAAATACTGGAAAAATAAATTAAATACATTGTGACAATTTTTTTATGTTAGAAAATAGCCTACATAACAAAAAAAAAAAAAAAGCATATATATATATATATATATATATATATATATATATATATATATATATATATATATATATATATATATATATATATATATATATATATATATATATATATATATATCTGTTCTTGTGTTCCTTTGGATCATTTTATAAATATTTCCATATAACAAACCAAAATAGTTTGTATGAATAAATATTACTAGGGTTTGATATTTTAAATGTACTGCCTAAAGTTTTTTCTTTTTTTTTCTTTTTTTCTTTTTTTTGATGCTTGTTTTTGAAAGTATTATTTTATTCTTACCAAGGTTGCATTTATTTGAATACAAAAATACAAAAAAAACAATAATATTGAAATTTTACAATTTAAACTAGCTGTTTAACTTTTTAATAAACTTAAAATGTAATTTTGGGCCCTGCATTTTGGGGAAATTTATCTCATTTGTGGTGGCATTTTTACTCTTAGTCCTGCTTAACATTTGTCTTCACTGTGAATAATAAATTATCAGAAAAATGTCACAGAAAGGATTATGAAATAAAACATTATCGGGTTTGCTGCAGGTCTGCATACTTTTGCAAGTATATAGAGAAAAAAAAAACTATATTACCTCAAGTGTTCAAGTGTGCCTTGTATACCATATACATTCTGTCTCATAGGGATGAGTAGCATCTTTAGCTTTCAGCAAGCTCTGAGCATCACAGACATTAATGGAGCAAGTGTTTTAAAAGGTAACATATAAGACTGATGATGTAGACTAAGAGCTGGCATGGCAGATCCTTTGTGGCCTCCAGGGAGGGCAATTTTGAGTGCTTGTAGACCAGATATTTAAGGGGCACTGCCACGGTTGAAGAGTTTAGATTTTCCACATATTCTATAAAGCCGGAGCTAAGGGAATTGACTGAGGAGACGGGAAGTGTGTGGACTAAAAAAGCAGGGCACACTGTACCGGGATCAACACGTGTCTGCAAAAGACTAAAGGTTCTGCAACAATCTGTTCCACTTGGTCCGCTGTAGTGCTGTGACTTCGATTTCTGGACTGCTGTTGAGAGGCTCCTAACACTCAAGCACATGACCGCCCTTCTCAATGCCACCCCACCTTCACAAATGTGAGGTTTGTGTATAAGGACAGGGAGCTGCACGTAAATCTGTGCAGTTGGTGCTGAAAAGTGCTGTTCTCTCTGCCCCCCTGTCTAGGGTGGGATGAACATCTCTGCAGTTTGGCAGTGCTGAAAAAAGACACTTTCAATTGGGGTCAATAGGACCCCTGCCTCTGGATCTGAGATGGCAGCCCTGACGAGGGGTAATCTCAGGATGAGGAAATAATTGGTTTTCTGGAGGAAGAGTCGGCTGTGTGCTGTGGAACACTAGGGGTCAGTGGAAGTCCACAAAACCCTTCCAAGTTTGTGTAAACCTGAGCGTATGTTCCTTCATATATAGGTGTACTGATGCAGCGTGGATCACAGTGGACAGATCTGTGGGGAAAAGATGAATCATGTTAAAACAAGCTCCTACTGCCTCACATCAAGCCATAAACCAACATACTTAATATTATTATCGTCATCATTTTTACCATAGTCACCAAGGACGCAAGTATCTGTAAACTATTAGTCAGTGTATTTTATTGTCCATACAATTTTTTTTCTGCTTATTTTTACATATACAGTAGATTACCTTTTGATATCATCTGGCACTCTTAAAATCAATCTTAAGTTACATTAGCTGATGTGCGAATGTACAAAGTTATTTTTTTATCAGGGTGAATTTGTGGATATACTTTTGTGGAATATAATTAGTGCATCGGTAATGTTTTTCATACTAATTATAGATATTATCCAAATGTCTTGATATTACATAAAAAAATATATGCAAATTTAATATCAGCCATGAATCATTTGCCATTTGCCAAACATTAAAGGCATCACAAACTACACTACAGTTTATTGTTTTAAATGTCATTTTGAAGCAATAAGCAGCATTATTTCAATCTGTCTGGCAAGCCAATAGGAATTCCCCGTGTTACTCTTGTCTCACCTCCCTTTCTTCTTGCCTCTCCCTCCATTTTGCTCTAGAGTAATTATGCTGGGGTTTATAGAGCATTTTTACCATCCTGCTCCTGTACCTCCAAAGTGGTTTGCTAAAAGAGTGGTGGCATGGGGCTGTGGTAATTATCTAATTGTTTGAGATTTATCTGTCTTTGATTTATGGTGTTGCATCAGAGCCTGACCTGGTTTATAATTAGGTCCTGCATTCTGTAGGTTTGCATTCTCAAACAGCTGCATGCCCAGCTTTTGCCTAACCACAAAAATATGATCCATCATTTTAGAACAGACACACCTCTCTTCTCTCTTTCTAAGTGGAGAGCTGCAGATTCTATCTTTGCTTACTGCAAACTGCACCATATTTCTTCATCACCACTGTGTTAAAGATGCTTGGAGCATTTCGCCATCATCTCTGGCATATTGGTGCTTAGGTTCCCCCTCCTCATCGGTTCTACCTGCCAGACTGAGACCGCCTATCTTACTAATCTGTCTTTGGGGAGAACGACAACAGGAGCTGCCAAAGGATGCAGCAACCCCAGGCCCCATAAATCCCACTGGCTCCCGATTACCCAGTTCAGGCCACAGAGTCAAAGAACTGGGCATTAAGTGGAGCAAGTTGCTTGGAACCAAGGACAAAGCTGACAGGAAACATAAGGCCCCCACAAGCGGCCCAGACATGAAGAATAGATCCACTCGTAAGGACGTACGCTACACGGATGAGACAGCCCCTCTCAAATTAGCACTGAGACTGCTGCAATGCCGGCTGATGAAGAGACACGCGGCTGCCACTATTTGTGCCGCTAAGGCATTCATCAAATTAATTACTGCTGTGCCCAACCACCTCTGATACTTCTTTATTTTGAGTCCTGTAAATGGGGCCTCAGTCGAGTCCTGACAGGGAGTCCTAATACACACACTGCCTCTTCTCCAGCAACATAATTAATAGAAAACTTTGCTGCCTTGACAAATTGGAATGATGAATCTATCTTCTATGAATAGCTTAAGGAGAGAGAGAGAGAGAGCTGTGAAGAAAAATGCATAATCAGTCAAAAATGTAGACGCAACATCTCTCTCGCTGGCTTTGCCATGTATTGAGAGCAATTAGGGCCGAGAGGAGCAGTGGCACTGCGAAAAGACTGACTCTCCTTCCATCCACATCTCGATTGATAACTTTGGCTCTTCGATTTAATCGAGCGGTCAAGGTGGAAATCATTTTAAATGAAAAAGTACATAAAGACATCATAGTCAACACATAATACATTTATGTATGCAAATGTACCTTTTACTGGCTAATGAGGATGACAAGCCATTTCAAGAAGCACTGTAACACATCTCTTGATTAATTACATTGATATCTTAACTTACAGTATAAAGGCACTGGTGTACCCCAGAGTTGCAGTACATCCTCCAATCACCTTCACTAAAGAGCAATAGAAATTGATAGGTGAGGTGATGACATAATAAGAGAGCCATTCAAAAAGTCAGAGTACATCAAAGTCAATCAAGTCAAAATACATTAATCATCATCAATCATCATCATATTTTTTACATTTATTATTACTATTAATATTATAATTTGTATTATTATTGTTTTTATACTATGCAATTTGGTATCTCCATTAGGAATTTATGACCTCGTTGGCTCAAATAACTTTATACTCTCTGATTTCAATTCCTGCAAAATCACATTTATAATTTCATAATTATAATTTTATAATTTTACAATTCATATTTAAATGTAATAAAAAGTGTAAAATGCCCACCTATTTATTAATAATTTGTTATTATAATTTATGAACTGTTTATCAAGTGGAAGAAATTACATGGTCTGATATGTTTTATTTACTATATAGTATTATAAATACATATTTTAAATTAATGTTGTTACCCAATTTCTTACAGCACCGAACCTTCATTTCTTTACTCACATACATTGCTTACACATGCAAAGAAAATTCACAAAAGCATATAAATCTAACTGCTACAAATCAAAATTATTGTTATAGGTTTACCAGAGCAAATGGACTTTTGTTAATTTATACAGTACTTAAAAACAACATCATCAACAACAACAACAAAACAAATACCTCAGTAATTTCTTAATATTAGCTGTTAGTTTTTTAACATACAGTAACACATTTATAGATTTAATGAATGTCACAGAATGTCTTGTGAGAATATTCAGATTCATTTAAGAGTATGCGTGACCAGAGTGGACACCCTTATAAAGCATGAGCAGGTGGATGGAGGTGAATTATTAAAGTAGCAAGGAGGCACTTAAACTCATGTGTGTAGAAAAGTCACAATCCCCAAACAACTCCATAGTGCTGGGTTTATACGAAAGGGATGTAAAGCCCCTTACACGCTTGTTTAGTCAAATATTTTGTCTAATCTGATAATGTTTTCAGCTACCAGAAATAATGTACTTTTTTATTCCAGAGTCATGGAAATGTTTTTTTTTAGCCACCAGAAAAAAAAAAAAAAAAAAAATTATATATATATATATATATATATATATATATATATATATATATATATATATATATATATATATATATATATATATATTATCCCAAAGTCATATAAAAATGCTTAGTTCTAAACTATGTGAAAAATAAAACAACAATAGTTCAGCTGAAGTGACATTAGATCTATCATGTGCAGGCTATGCATTTATGTACATGTGCACTATGTGTTTGGTATTTGCTTTTGTGGTTTTCCTCACAGGCATTCAGTATATATGTGTTTGTGACCAATTATATATGTCTATGCAGGAAAACATGAGAAGGTTGCAGATGTGAAGGACACACCTTTTCCAAAGTAAGTAGTCATCCTTAATAGGCAGGGGCCTGTTCGTGAAATATGTGAGGCAAACTGGTATGTGACATTACTGTCATCCCCAGGGAGGCCGGCAGACTGATTTCAGTTCAGAGAGAACCTAGACAGGACTACAGAACTAAATAAAGTCTCAGATGGATGGAACTGAACTCCCACTAGAAAAACTGCAAGACAATGAGATTCCCTGTGCCCTCTGAGAAATGTTTACATACTCTTCGAACACATATACACACACACTTATGAAATATATACAACATTACCCTTTTATGACTGTGCAGTATTAGGGATATAAATAAAGGGATTGTAATGATTATGTTCTGAAGTCTTGTTATTAATTTGCAATATTGTTAGAAGAGGCTTAATTGTATTCAATCTAATGTAAAATGTGGCAAAAATAAAAACAAAAAAAAATTCCTAAAAAGTTGTTTATAGTATCGTCCCCTTGGATTTATAAGGTTATATCTGCATTCCGAATAGTTTTGAGATATTGAGCTTCAAAGTTTTTGCATTCCATATGACTGTAGAAAAACTGTCAGATAGAACCTTATAATTCCAAGAGGATGATATGACTTTATCTTTATTCTCATGGCATTTTAGCAATAAACAATTGCATTACTTGTATTGTATATTCAATTCTAATATAACTATAATAGATTTTATACATGAGGATGATTAGAGAAGATTTCTGTGGCACTGTATCGTTTAGTTCTTTCAAGGCTTCATTTTCATGGGCTAAACCGTCTCTGGGATCAAGTAAAATCCTTTTTTATGAATTATTATTATTTTTATTATTATTTTATTCAAAAATAGTACATGTTTTTTTATCCTTACCATACATTTATGTAAAAAGACATATACAAAAAGTGTAAAAGATAAAATCAAATAATACATTATTATTATTAGAAATTAAGAATTAAAACAGAAAACCAAATGATTTATTTATTTTCACTCTCCATTTACTGTGTTTCACTGGCAGTTCCCCTCAGGTCTCTAGTTAAGCTGCTTTCTCTCAGTCTCATTGTCTCATTAGGAATCTTCTGAATTTTAGATGAAGCAATGATCCAAAAGCTCTGAAAACAGAGCAGTTTAAACATAGGTTCACCCACCTGCCTTTTCATTAAAATGTGGGTGACTGTCATCTCCGAGTGCATTGCTTAGACTTAATCTGCCTGCTTGAGCAAGAGCACTATACTTTTTCACACACCTAACTATATAATATTCCATGTAAATTTAACCATCTGAGGCCCTGTAGCTTAGAGCGGTGCAGAACAGGGGGTTGCTGGGTTCATAAATGAATAAGAATCTCCAAATGAGTTTGCTGACCTCTTAAACTCCATGAAATTAATATAAGCAGACATCCTGGATGCTGCAGGGCTGCTGCGGTGCTGGGGGAAGATCACTTAAGCTCTCAGAGTTCCCTGAAACTTTTATAAGCTGACTTTTCAAGACACATTGTTGCGTTTTATTGATGGTGACAGGGAGCAATATGAAGGCAGATAAACCTTCAGTGACTTCACTTAACCCCTCATATAAGAATGGAAAATTCAGGCATCACAGCATGTGGCGTCAACTCCTTTCCGACTGCTGGAAACACAACTCTTTGACCCTGTGTCCTTGATTTGAGCATCCCACTTGCTTCCTCTAAGCCAATGAAAACAAACACAGCTTCTGTGGAAGTGGTGGAACAAACACAAGGTGTTTTTGAGACCTGGTGTTTGACGGTTGACAGCCAGCTCATTTTCCTATCTGTCACAGACCCAGGGCTTCCAGCAGTTATCGGAATAGTAATGCTGACACATAATGTTTACTCTGTCTTTAGTTAATGCATTTGGGATGCTTTTTGTTTAGCCAGTGTATGGTGCCAGCTGAGTTTTTATAATCACACTTGAGAGTGGACAATTTATACACATGTAAATAAAAGGAGATTGAAGCCTGAGTGTAATCAAACACTTCAACAACATGCTTTTCATTTGCATGTGTAGTGCAGCTTTTAAAAACTGCCGGCATGCTCTTTAATACATGAGATGAATAATTGTTTTCCTATATAAACAATTTCAGTGAAAGAATGAATTCTCACAAAAATGAAAATTCTGTCATTAAATAATCACCCTCATGTTGTTCCTCTTTCAACAGCTTTCATATGTGCGCAGCACTGAAGGTTATTCATTAGAGCGTGTTGAGTCACAGGTTAAGATACTACATAAAGTTTCCTTTACAGGTGAAATAAAACGTCTCAGGTTACAAATGCCTCAGGTGTGACAGGTGTCTGAAATCAAATATCAACTCACAGCAATCATGCTGACCGGCGACAGCCGTGAATCATCAGCTTGAATGATGAGCGTGCGACCTGGACGTAAAAAGGGCACCTTGAAACCATGACAATATCCTTTCGTCTGAAGGGACTGTTTGGCAGGCAGACCCTGAGGCATGACTGGGAGACGTATTGTCTCGTTCCCTGTTCTCAGGGAACCAAGGTTACATTTGTAACCTGAGACGTTCCCTTTCGAAGGGTACTTCGACAATACGTCATCGACGCTATGGGGAACGAAATACCCACGCCACAACTGTCAGAACCAGCAATTCAATGAACGCTAGAACCACTCACCCTCAGGTCACACAGGGCTGTCAGTGACAGCACTCCCTACGGTCATAGCCCAAGCTATATGATACCACAGAAACCCTCCATAAACATAGTTTAGTGAAAGGTCTACCTGGGCCTGCTCAAGGGCCTAGGACCACAACTTCAACTTCTTAGAAGGGGTCCCTTCTAGGGAATGTGGCTAGGGAACCCGAGGGAACCCCTGCCAGTCACTATTCAGGGGAATGTACCACCTGAAATGCCACCAGGCAGGCCTGACCTGGTGTCACTACATAAGACACTACAGACTGGCCACTTCCTGTCTGTCCGAAGACAGAGCCTCTGGACACTTGCCTTTAGGAAGGCATCCAGCCCGAGGAACTGCGGAGCAGGCAGTGAACCATTTGGCCCGGATCTCAGAGACGGGATATCCTGGAGAGTATGACTCAGCATAGTGCTTTACAACCCTTGCCAGCGAGGGGAGTTTCTCTACTCGATCCACGGATCTACCCAGTGTTTGTGTTTCAAAAACACTGAGGAGGCCTGTGAGGGCCTAAGGACTGATCTAACTGGGAGGCCTCATGAGAGGCCTACGACCGACTGACCAGACTCAGGAGACCACATACTCACATTGACCCTCAGTGAGGGGAGCATAAGATCTACCTGGTAGGCAACCAGGCTGTAGCAAGATAAAGAGGTTCCAGGAGGGAACCCGTAGCAGAGAATAAAAATTTGAGCCGAGCCAGGGCGCAAGCTCACCTTCGGTAGCTGCCTGATAAGGACTGCTAAACTGAAAGTAAGCGGCCACTAGCTTACAAAACCCAGAATCACCGTGAAACTACTCCCAGGGAGACCTGGAGAGGCCTACTACCTGACAACCACAGTATGTGGGAGCTCACCTTCAGAGAGGCCTGGTGAAGCCTACTACCTGATAACCACAATATGTGGGAGTTCACCTACAGAGAGGCCTGGAGAGGCCTACTACCTGTTACCAGATAACCACCTTAAGTGGAAACTGAAAGTAATTTGGAACTCAACTCCAGGGAGGCCTGGGGAGGCCTACTACCTGACAACCACAGTATGTGGGAGCTCAACTTCAGGGAGGCCTAGTGAGGCCTACTACCTGATAAACACAGTGCAGGAAAGCGTACTTTCAGGGAGGCCTGGAGAGGCCTACTACCTGAAAAACCATAGCTGATAGTGAGCCAGACTGGCAGTCCAGTTGACTGTCTTTGGGGCTTTGCCTTCAGGGAGGCCTTTTGAGGTCTACTACCTGACAGTTCAAAGAAGCGGAAATTCAACTTCAGGGAGGCCTGTGGGGCCTGCCACCTAGTAACCACAGTATGTGGGATTAAACCTTCAGGGAGGCCTAGTAAAGCCTACTACCTGACCACCACAAAATGTGGGAGCCCACCTTCAGGGAGGCCTGAAGAGGCCTACTACCTGAAACAGTCTAATCAGCTGGATGTAACTGCTGCTGGGGACTCGCCTAACAGGGAGGCCTGGTCGAGCCTACTAGCTGATAGCGAGTCTATTCTGCTACTTTAACAAACACTGCTGGAACCATACTATTAAAAAACTTTTCCTATAGTTTTGTCCTAGTGTATGTTCCACAATGTTGTGACCCACCTCTGAGGAGGCCTGTTAAGGCCTACTAATCGGCAGTGAGCCTTCTGCCCGAACTACTGTACCAGGGCCAACCACCGAAGGTGAGCTGGCCTAGGAGCCCTATTGGGGGCTATTCGGTCAAGGAGGCCTGCTGGGGCCTACTACTCAACCGTACAGCCTTCGCAGCAGAAAGCTGTTACTACAGCATCCTGGTACCTAATCACATTGCCACAGGCAGTGTACTCAGCAAATAGCAACACCCTTATAGCAGGGGAGTACAACATACGCCATTCTGCCTAGTGGAGGCCCCATTAGGGGCCTACCTACTAAATGCATAGGCGTCAGCCCATGGCAATGCTCTGGCTTCAAAGGGAGCGGAGTTCAAAAACCGGAATGAAATGTAGTTTAGAACTCCCTGCTCAACCGGAGCCATCGTGGTGTGAGGTAGATAAATACAAAGGTGAGAATGGACTACTCACAACTACCCTGAGTTAGCGGGGGAGTAACAACCATATGCCCCTGCAATGTTAGACAGGGAACGGGCCTGCAAGTGGCTCCAAGGGTTACAGGGATTTGTCTTGCGCCCAGTCTAGGGGAGCGGGGGTGCTAAATTACAAGCCAACCCACTTCAACCCATTGGTCGAGCGATTAGCTCAACGGGCTGAGTAGAGCCAGCTCTAGAGGCCCAAACATCTCTGTTCGGCAGGGTCTGACAAACTGTCATTTCGCAGAGCGAAAGATGGCCTAACCCTGCCAGACTGATCCTACCTCAGCTACCACCCTGCATTACTCTATCACCCCTGAATGCAGAGAAAGGGGCGGGCCTTGGCCAACAACTCCCATTTAAGGGAGGAGGCTGAAATCTAGGGGAGGAAGTCTAACACATAATGAATGTGGCAGCTATACTTAGCAACACACCTCCAACATCCCTAGCATAGCCTAGGCCAGCTACAGAGGCGGCCCGGATGAGAGCCGACCTACAAGCATAGATCTACCTGAGGGCTCGGAGGAGCCACAGCCTGCTTGATTGAGAGGCTGTGAAACACTCAACCTACTGAAACCCTACAGAGCTCTGGGGAGCGAGTACTCAGGATACCAATGTCACAAACCGATAGGCAGGACATCTATCTGAAGATCTATCTGAAGCGCCAGCGTCAGTCTAAACCTAAAGCAAAAAAGTTTTTTTTATTTTTTATTTTTTTATTAAGACCAACTACTCTACCCCTGGGTTGCTAATAGCCCTGAGGCTAAACAGAAATGAGCGGTGGCCCACCACGCATATAAAATGTTATGACAGGAAGGCCATCACATACTCAGTACAGAAGCCAAATCTTCTTTGAGCTTCTTCCTAATTCGTTCTAGCCACCAACTGGAGGAGGCTTCAGGGCCCTAAAGTCCATACTTTAATTGCTCCTCTAAGAATGACCCCCTAGGTCTATACAGGGAACAAGGTCTGTAGAGAAATACAATCAGTGTTAGTTATACACACAGAATTTTACAAACCAAAAAGTTCACCTGCGGCGTGCGGAGTGAAGACTCGCCAGAGAGTTCTCAATGAATCTGGGGTCCACCACTTTACACATGCCTAAAAGAGGCGCTCACATCAACCAGTTGCTACGGCGGGCCATCAGAACATAGTTCTCATCATAAGGCCCATCCCCAGGGCTGGTGTAAAGTAAACGCCTGGGGAGTCAAGAAGAGGGAGAGGGCTGGTAGAAAAGGCCCTCCAGGGAGATCAAACCCTACTTCCGCTGAGCGTTGCAGCACTTGTGCTGAATGACCTCCCTTAAGTCCCTCTTTTTGCGGGAGGCTCGCCTCCTCTGTGTCCTACTCCTCCATGGAGGGGGGGCACGAGAGGCGACACTAGACCTCTGGTCCTGCCTACGGTCCTCAGACCAAGACGGACCAGGTCCTCCCGCCTGCCTGGGCTGGGGCCCGGATCTCAGCGGTATACAGGTCTTAAATGCAGCTGAGGGCGCCTTCGCCTCCCTAAACTTTCCAAACACCGCCTCAACGGAGGTGTCAAAAAGTTTAGCAGGCGAAACTGGTGAATCAAGGAGAAGGGGTTTTTCTTTCTCCCCGATATCACCCAACTTGAGCCACAGATGCCTCTCTGTGGCCACTATCGCCGCAATCGATCGGCCGATCGCGGCAGCAGTCTGTTTAGTGGCCCGGAGGGACAAATCTGTGGTCCGGCGCAACTCAGCGACCGCCTCAGGGGACAGCCCTGCCCCCTGGTCGAGATCCTGCAGCAGGTCAGCTTGGTAGGCTTGGAGCACTGCCATGGTATGAAGGGCAGCACCAGCCTGACCTGCTGCCGTGTACCCTCTACCATTCAAGCAAGCCGTGGTTTTAAGGGGCTTGGATGGCAAAGTCGGAGCTTTTAGTGTCGACACCCGCCCAGAAACGAGATAGTTCACAAACGTCTCGTCAACGGGCGGCATCGACACATAACCCTACTCACCGATCCCCTCAACATCAGCGAAGTTAACCCCGCTGATGTCGATGAATACGGGCAGAGTACGGTTTCTTCCATGCCCTCTCGATCTCTGAATGGAGATCAGGAAGGAATGGAAGGCTCTTCTGAGCTGGTGGTCTATGTTCAGGGAGAAACCGATCATCCAAACGACCGCGAACGATCTCTCCCTGAGCGCGCCGCCATGTCAACTGAAGTTTGTCAGTGGCGCGCTCCATAACTTCCACCAACTCTGCGTACATGGGGCAGGATGGCTGACGAGGTTGAGGATCTAAATCATCCCCCTCAGCCATTTTTTCCCCGGCCTGAAGAGCACTCGCTGCAGTATTAGTAGGAGAAAAGTCTCCGTCATCCACCTGCAGCTCACTCTCGTCAGCCGATGACGCGTCCGAGAGGTTAACGCCCCTCTCGAGACTGTCAACGAGCTCCACCTGGGAGCCCCATGAAGCGCGTCGCCACTCTGCCTCAGCATGAGCGGGACCCGATCCGCGAGGACCAGACGCTGAACTCTCTTCCCTCGAGAAGAGAGCCCGACGAGAGCGGAGCATTCTCATAGGAAAACGCTCACAATTTTCTCTCCACCCAAACAGTACACACACAACTCGTGAGTGTCACCCGGCGACAAATATCTTGGGCACGGGTCAGCACATTTCACAAAACTTTTAGGACTTGCCTTAGATGTGCATTTCATTTTCGCTGTAAGCAGACGTTTAAATCAGACAAAACAGTCCCTGAAGACGAAAAGGATATTGTCATGGTTTCAAGGTGCCCTTTTTATATCCAGGTCGCACGCTTATAATTCAAGCTGATGATTCACGGCTGTTGCTGGTCAGCATGATTGCTGTGAGTTGATATTTGATTTCAGACACCTGTCACACCTGAGGCGTTCCCCATAGCGTTGATGACGTATTGTCGAAGTTCCCTTCGAAAGGGAACTGTATCCTACATTAAGGCCATTTATCAATATTACCTCTCTTCTGAGGACCCAACCTGTATGAATGATTCTTCTTGCCAAACCTGTACTTGTTATAACATAATTTAGACACAAAACATGTTTAGATTAATTTAAATTGTTTTACGGGAATGGTAGAATTTTAGATGATAAAACTCCCTGTGATGGTTACCGAGATGTTTCCAGTGTTGCCATTTCCAAGAATTAATAATTATCAAGCATAATAACATGCATATGCATATATTTGTATTTAGATGAGTACATGCACTGTCATATCCTGAAATATAAATTTTGAAATCAGTGTGGAATGATTATGAACTCAAATGAACCCAATTATCAAATGAAGTGCAACAGTAGATGGCAGACTTATTGAAGGGTACATTATTAGGGTTCATATTTCCCAAAATATAGATCTTTGCCGCAATACATTATATTGACTCAGCCACCCTCCAAGATTAAAGTCTTGTTTCAGATCTTGTTGCAAACATTACAGCTAAAATAAACTCCTCTGGATGAAGACATACATATCGAACAGCCCAGAATCAAAACTGTCTATATCTAACCCTACCTCTGTTCATAGGAGTGAAAATGTTGCACTGTTTTGACTTTCAGATCAATTGCTCTGTAATGGATAATTAAATGTATGCATATAACAGATGCTTTTATCCAAAGCGACATACAGTGCATTCAGGCTATCAATTTTTACATATCATAATATGAATGCTCTAATAACTTTATTTTTACTTTGTTTTAACAAAAATACAAATTAAAAAAGAAAAAAAGAAAAAAAAAGAAAATAAAAAAAGCACATTGTTTAAAAACAAATTGATTCACACAAAATCTTTATGGAAAACTTTTTTCCTCCCAAAAAGTGGCTTGGAATTTGTTTGGAATCCTTACGTTGCTGCTATTTTCCACTGTGAAATCTCATTTGTGTTTGGCAAAAGTACATTTATCACAGAAATGTCAACTGAACTGAATGTAAAGTGCATTTTGTTGACTGCACAGGATACCAGGATGACGAGAAGCATTGAACAAATAATGAGCAGCACAGTTGATGATCTATTTATGTTAGGTTTTGAACAAAGATTTGTTGTAACTGATATGATTTATCTCCATTGGCCCTCTCGGAATATATGACGTGATAGAAGATCCAGGAGCAAAAATGAAGTCTCGCATTCTCTACCCATGAAAACCCATGAAAAGCAGCTGGGGGTCTAAAGGACTTTGGCGTAATGATGGAAGTTCCAAGATAAGAGCCGGATTAGGACTCAGCGATGTGAGCTTTAGGATGGCAGTCCCCCCGCAGTAGAAGCAAACATGCTCCCGCTGGGTAAATAACAGCCAGCATTGAATCTCTTCGACTTTCCTTGGACAATTATGGAAATGATAAGACACACAACGAATTAGGTATGTGGAGATTACATTGTGGAAAGCACTAATTTGTATAACTGAGTGTAATGTCCGCAGTGTGTGAACATATCTTTACACAAGCTGAAAATTCAGAAGGATGTGTCTATGACTATGATGAACTGGACTCTGAGTTAAATTTATTTCCAAACATAAATGATACATGTAAATATTATACAGATGCAGAATTTACAAGTAATATAGAAAAGGCTGGTTCATTTTCTCTTATTCATTTGAATTGTGACTTCCCCACAAACATCGGAATAGAACTCCAGGGTCTAGTATTACAGTATTTAATAGTATATAATAAAAAATCGGAATATAAGAATATTGAATGATAAAGCAAGAACTAATAATAAACTTTGGTTAACGATGGTCATATTGAAATCTTGTAAAAAGAAGAATAAGCTTTACCGGGACTTTGTAAAATATCGGACAGTAAATGCAGAAAAAAATATAAAGCGTATAAAAATAAGCTGAGTACTATAATGAAACATGCAAAAAAAGATTATTATACAAATTTGTTGATGGAAAACAAAAGTAATATCAAAAGAATGTGGAAAGTCTTAAGGGAGGTTATGGACAGTCTTGAAAAACATTCTTTGATACATGATAATCAGTTTGGGTTTCGAAGTACCTGCTCAACACCTATGGCTTTGATGAAAATCACAGAAGACAGAATTGGAGAATAAAATCACACAGTTGGAGTTTTTATTGACCTTAAAAAGGCCTTCAACACTTTTGATCATGGTTTATTGATATCTAAATTAAAGACATATGGAATTAGAGGTGTAGTATTAAGTTCGATTATTAGTTACTTAGAAAATAGACAACAATATTTAGAGTATATATGCCATGAATCTAAGTTGGAAACAATACAGTGTGGAGTGCCTCAAGGCTCTGTGCTGGGGCCTAAATTATTTAATTTATATATAAATTACCTCTGTGATGAATCAAAGATTTTACGTTTTGTTCTTTTTGTGGACAATACTGTTTTTTTTTTTTTTTTTTTTTTTGTAACGGGGAAGAATTTAAAAATATTGAACAAGAATTGGGCCTACTTCAGAAATGGTTTAATAAAAATTAAACTTAAGTAAAACTAAATTTATGTTGTTTACAAATCAAAAATGTCCTGATAATGTTCGTTTGAGTTTAAATGGGAATAATAGAGAGAGTGTCAGAATTTAGGTTTTTAGGAGTACTCATTGATGAAAAATTTAAATGGAAGTCACACATAGCTTATGTAAGAAATACAATTTTTAAAAACATTGCCGTTTTGACCAAAGTAAAGTTTATGTTAAATTATAAGGCAATGAGAATCCTATATTGTTCCTTTATTTTGCCATATTTGATGTATTGTTTGGAGGTATGGGGAAATTCTTATTTCACTAATTTGATGCCCTTATTTATATAGCAAAAAAGGGTTATAAGAATAATTAATGGAGTTGCTCTAAGAGAACATACTACAGGACTTTTTCTGAGGTCAGGACTACTCAAATTGAAGGACATGGTTTCTTTACAAACTTTATTAGTTGTTCATAAAGCAAAACATTGGCTGTTACTGCATGGACTGCATTTTTATTGTAAATAGTGAGACAAGCAGAAAAAAATAATGATTTCAAACAACCTTTTGCTGGAAATACTCTAATAAACTGAAATAAAGTTTTCAGTTTCTGGTTTGAAAAGATGGAATTTTCTAGAAAATTATCTAAAATGTTGTTCAAATATTCTTCAATTTAAATATAAGTATAAACAGAAGATATTTAACTTGTATAAAGATGAATTTGAAAATTGTTAAAACTGTAACAACAATGATGGTCTTGTCGTTGTTAGAGTTGTCATTATTGCACACTTGTTGTTTTTGTTTGTTTAGTGTTGTTTAAGCAGAATTAATAATTATGTCGGTGAGGCCATCTAATGTTTAACTTTCTTGACATATGAATTGGGTAGGAGTTTATAAATTTTTTTTTCTTCATCCTACTCCTGTTCTTCTTGTCATTGAATGTATTTGCATTACCATGAAAAGAGAATAAATAAATGAAATGAAGATAAAACTGTGCAAGATCATATTAAAGAAATGATTCACCCAACAATATTTTTTTTTTTTTTGAAAATGTACTCATGTACCCTCAGGCCATCCAAGATGTAGTTTGTTTGTTTCTTCATCAAAACAGATTTTAAGGAAATTACATCAAACATTACATCACCTGCTTACCAATGGATCCTCTGTGGTGAATGGGTGCAGAGAATAACAGTAAAAACAGATGATAAAACATCACAATTATCCAGAAGTAATCCACACATTTCTGGTCAATCAATTATCTTGTGAAATAAAAATATGGCTCCTGGGTGGCCTGAGGGAACAGTAAGTTTCAGCAAAATAAATTTTTTGGGGTGAACTTTTCCTTTAAATCTCCATTCAACCAAACAAAAAGTCAAAGTCCATGTTCTAAAATCATTAAAGAAAGAGTAACAGACAGAGTAACAGACATGTTTTATGTTGCTGTAACGTTGTAGAGGTTTACATTATATTAACATACAGGTTAACATCATTAATTTTAGCGTACTCTTATTTTTTTTTTATGATGTATTTCAGAGGGTAACAGCTGGCTGTGTGATGGCCACATGTTAAATAATTCACACTTATAAATATTGCACATTCACACTTGGATAAAATCTCACCCGAGATATCTCTTTGGGCTCGGTGCACTCAGAGTTCAGGCGGCTCTGCCAGTCCAATAATACACTTAATGGGACTACTGAGACACAGCAAGTTAAATACACATATTGTGAGAGGACTACTGTGAGGTAAGTCTTCTTTCTGTTTATGCTCATTTGGCTGCAGTACTGTATAGGTGGAAGTAAGTTTAATGTTTACTGAAAATGTATATTTCAGTTATAGACATCTTTTTAGACTGGTTGATGCTTATGTTTTAATTTGCTTCCAAGTGGAAAGAGTAGCATGGCATTTTGTAAACTGGCGTGATGTGCAGAACAGATCGTGAGCAACAATGGTTAACTTTGCATATTTACCTTATGACAATAAAATTTCTTTAGCAAAATTTGTTAACTTTATGGGTGAAACTTTTTTTTTGGGGGGGGGGGGGGATTGATAGGCGATTCTTTGTTTGAAAAAGGCAGCAGTACAATAACATCAACATTTTGTCTTTGAATATCAGAAAAGTCATAGAATGTGCCAGAAAAAAAAAATATATATATTTGTTGACAGAAATATACATGCATAATTGTGTATATATAAAACATACATTTCTAAAAATAAAATACACATATAAAAACAGTAATTGTGAAATTTAGTTAGTACAAGTGTAATTATAATCAGTTAAAAAAAAAAAAAAAAATTATAAAAAAAAAAAAAGTAATTTACAGTTGTGTACTTTTTCTGAAACTCGTGGATTATTGATGCTATCATATAAAGTGTGTATACCTCTGACATTGAATAAGGAACAATCTAGTTATGCCACTTTAACTTTCCACAAAGGAAAGGCCTCTTTGACAGGTGAGGAGATGAACATTTGTGCTTATGATGCAGCTCTGCTACCACAGATTTTTATTTATTTTTATGGCTGGGAGTTTCTGCTTATAACATTATACTCACTCTAAAAGTATTAAGACATTTTCATAAAAGTCAAAATCTTTAGTTATACACATAATGATTTAATTAAGATCTAATGTTGTGGAAAAACAGTACAAAATCCAGTTACCACCATATGTCTTTGTGTTTTCCAGTTGCTGTTTTAGTAATAATTTACCAGCTAGACATAATAAATCATATTACATGAATATTTTTGCACCTACACTCTCAGAAAAAAAAAGTTACACAAGATGAGGTGAAAGTACTAAGATGTATTATTTAGGTACTAATATGTACTCTTTACATACAAATATGTTCCTTTAAGGTACTAAAATGCACCCTTTAGGGGTAAATAAGACACACAGATGTACCTTTGAAGGGTAACGTCCCAGTGACGGTTTTATTTTTTTATGAGAATATATAGTTGTGATATCTCAACCTGGACCCAAAGCAACCCCTTACAATATAAAGAGTTTAGTGCATCAGTGATAAATAAACAACCACAGTAATTAGACATTACGAACAAATTCCAAGAATTAACAATTTTCTTTAAGCCATCACAGTAGGATCACTTAAGACTGGAATACACTACAAGACTTTTAAAAACTGAACAGAAATCAGCGGAAAATCGGGACAAAGACAGACTTTACAAGTCTCGTCCACAGTGCCAGAAATCATCCAGTTAAGCTGTTGGGTGTGAATTAGAGTTTTGTTTTTATGTGCAGTTTATGGATTGCTTTAAATAGTTGATATCACAAGAACAGACAGGAAATTACAGAAAAAAAAACAAAACAAAAAAAAAACAAACCCAAATTGCAAAGTGGACAAAACATGCATAGTCTGGATGTGTTTGACTACCGCTTTCATAACTTTGACAAGCTCATGACCAAAACAAACATTTCAGCTGCAATCCAAAATAAAAATAAATCATGTTATTAAGGCACAAGGTGGTTATTTCGTCTCCTCCACAAAAATAACCTTGGTTATAAGCCTACTGTTCACTGTCCACAAATCTGCAATGTAAAAGGCAACACAATATGACAAACTATTAAAAGGTGAAACAGCAGGGAAGGAAGGATGAAGAAACGACCCACCTCTGAATAAGGAGGAGGAGGCTGGAGGAGGAACTGCTGAATGCAAGCGAATGCTGAGCCATCTAGCAGCCAGTCTGGTTGTGACTGGGAGGTTGAAGTTCTGTGCTCCTCAAACTGTTCCTCTGACACAACCTCTGCATAGCTGGGAGGGGCTGTCAGGAAATATTTCCATTCAAATCGAAAATTAAAATAAGTATATACACGTATAACATATACACTGCATGCAGGAATCAACCCCTTATTAATGATTTGACATAGAAGCAGAATTCACTGCATCATACATTTGCACCTTACCTTCAGGTATGTCTGGAAGGGTAAATGTGGGGTATAGCAAGCTCATGTTCACAAAAGAATGACTGCTCATGCCATGACCACTGGTACCAATCACCACTGGAAGTTGCACTTCTAGATTTTTGGCACCTGGTATCTGAACAATAACCTTGAGCAAAGATACAAACAACAGACATGCAACCATACATATTAGGGAGGTTTTTTTATATGTAGTTGGTTAGCTAGTATATGTTACACCAAAGATTAGCATTTGATGTTGATTTTATAGACAAGCTTAAAAGGATAGTTCACCCAAAAAACGATATTTACAATCTCTATTAGGAGTGTCAATGATCCATTTGAGTGATAGTTGGCGGTAATGTACTTACTGTATAAGTCTGCTATCTCCCTTAAAGCAAGATGTGTCACCCGCCGGCTGTTGAGAAGGCGCTCAGGACAGTTCGGACGTCCCAGTGAATCAGAGGTAAAAAAACTATATAAATACCGTTCAGTTTCTTGCACAGACCAATTGTTTTGTGTCTTTACACATCAATGTATCACCACGAGCCACAAGGTTCATTTAAGTTTTATGTATGTTTTTTTGACTCTCAAAGCCGTGATTCCCATTCACTTCCATTAAATGACTGTCAGACTACAACTGTTTGAGTTAAAAATCTTTGTTTGTGTTCTACTGAAGAAACAAAGTCACCTACATCTTGGATGCTCTGGGGGTCAGCAGATAAACATCAAATTTCCATTTTTTAGGGAAACTATCCCTTTAATGATACTGTAAATTAAGGCAGTAAAATCAACATTATTATACTATATTTATCAGAAAATAAGGCCTTGTGGCTTTATGGAGGGGGAAAAAATGGAATCGAATAATCAGCATAACATTTTTTACTCACTGCAAGTAAGTATTCCAGTCTCAGGATGTCTGAATTAAGAATGGAGGGAGAAACTGGGGGAATCTTTAATGGGTTTCCATTCCACCTGCTGGTAGTGTCAGATGCCACTGGATTTCCTCTAGCACTGGCAACCAACTGTTTGATGCTTTTTGTTTTACCCTTGGCTGTATAAGTCTGTATCTGGTAGATCACCGCTTTTGGCACAACTAGACAACATGAGCGGTTCTCAATCAGAGCATAGATTGGGATTGATTCTCCTGGAGAAGAGATTAAAAATAATGTGTCACAAGACAATGGGCAAATTATTTCAAATAATATACTGCAGCAGATTAAAAGAAAATTGCGAAGCAGCCATGTTTACCTTGATGCAAACTCAGATTTAAAACACTGTTTAAAATGTATTTTATATAATTTATTCCGGTGACGATAAAGATGAATTTTCAGAAGCCATCAGTGTCACATCATTCTTCGGAAATCAATGCTGCTTCAATTTTTGAGAAAACTGTGCTACATTTTTTTCCAGTTCAAAAGAACGACATTTCTTGAACTAGGCATATTTTATAACAAAGTAGAAGTCTTTACTGTCATGACATGCATCCTTGTTAAATAAAGTATTAATTTCTTTCTGTAATAAAATTAATACAAGTTTTAACATTTGGAGGGATTTTAGGTTAACACAAATCTAAGAATATTCAAATACTATCATCCTGACACACCCAGAAAGCTCATAAAAATATAATTTCCCCTTACCATTGCAATAACCTTGTCGTTCTATGCTGGCAGTCAGTGAGATGGGACCAGAAGTAAAGATCCAACAGCCAATCATCTTCTTACAGGTTTGTGACACTGGAGACTGTAAAAGCAAATCTCAAAGTCAAAGGTCAGCAGGATGTTCTCTAATACAGTGCTTCTTTGATTCGGATTTTACAGTGGACATCAAGAAGTCAAAGTAATGAGCCAAATAATTTTGCCCTTCTTACTATGCACAATTATATGATTAGTTACATTTTAACATTATTTTTCCCTACAATTGTACATTCAGTCAGTTGAGAGCAACATTAATGTTCCTGCTGAGAGTTCATGATCAAATCCGACTATTACAGGTCACACACAGTCTGGTTTCTATGAGGACATAACTTTAAAACGAGCCAAAAAAAATATTTATAGTAGTCTATATGTGTATAGAATGAATGAAGACTGAACAATCATGGTTTGGTCAAGTGACTTACAGCATCAGCTGCCTGTGTCGCTTTACTGCCGTTCACGGGATAGTAAATTGTGGATTCACACTTTTTTTTATGAATGCCAGGAATTCAGACATACTATACTAATTTATTATAATATGCTTATGTATAGGGAAGTAAGCATATTACGATGCAGAGTTCAAGAATGCAGCCTCCAGAAACAAAATGTGGAAATGAGTACATGTAGGAAAAAAAGAAGGCATTAGTGAAATACTCACAATTAATGTTGGCACACTGACATCGATATGACAGACGATGCGGAGTTCTCTGTTAACACACTGACTCTCATGAAAAGGCCTTTTTAAAACTGCCTGCATCATGTAGTAAACGCAGCCATTTTTCCCAGAGAAAGAGGAAACCAAAGAACTAGGAGACAATAATAAAAAATAAAAAAGTCAGTGCTCTGAATAGGAGGCACACATAACACGATGTATATGGTTGTGTATGTGTGTATTGTTAACACTGTAAGCTGTAAACTGGGCCCCGTTCTACACTTGAGATGGCCCTGCTTAACATGCTAAAAATCATTTGCATTTGCACTTACCTTTGAGGTAGTTGCAGATCAAAAGGGATCTCATATGTGCCACTATCAAAGATGAGGTCACGGGTATCTGATCAAATGTTAATAAATCAAATTGTACTACATGAATTGATCTGAAGGCAATTTAACCTGTCACACTTCAATCATCACAAATATTCATCTAGTAAAAGATGTTCAGTGTATATTGCAGGCCTACCTGTTGTTGCAACAAGTGTCTTGGATAAAAGGAGACATTTCCTCTCTTCGGAAAAGCGGGATCGTTTATGCACCCAACTCACCTGAGTATTTCCCTTCAGTAATATTTTTATGGTTTTGACTGTGGTGGTCTCCGAGAGTTTGAGAGAAATATGTCCAGAAACTACTTCACCAGAGCAGTAACCATCTCTCTGCTCGTTTTCAAGAATCACATCCAGTGATTTTACTTCAACATGTGTCATCTCGGTTTCTGGAGAATAAATACGAGAACATTTTATGTCGTCTGTGTCGTTGCAATCGTGAATGACTGACACACGCACACACACGCATAGACAGAAAAAGAAAGCACACACGGTTTATCTAAACGCGAGTCGAACATTTCTGATTCGTCTGCTGTTCAGGTGATACTTTGGTTTAAACAAATGACAACCATGTAACTTTATGAAGACGCATGTAAAATATATAGCAATGTTTAAAATACACTACATAAACAAACCAAAAAAAAAAAAAAAAAAAAAACACTTTACATCACCTGTAGAGATTTCTCTCTATGCAGCTGGACACGCCCTCCATGCAATATGTGACTAAGGTTGTTTGCAAGCCACGCCCAGTGTTTATTTATATGCAGCAATTGGCTCATTTACATGTATTTCAGGCACTATCCCCTCCCATTTATATATCGCAGACCAGAAACAGATAATAATATAAAAACATGGAAATTAAGGTTGGAGTTAAATAAAAGTTATCAAAAAAAAAAAAAAAAAAAAAAAAAAAAAAAAAAAAATATATATATATATATATATATGTATATATTTAGGTATATATATATATATATATATATATATATATATATATATATATATATATATATATATATATATATATATGTATATATTTAGGTATATATATATATATATATATATATATATATATATATATATATATATATATATATATATATATATATATATATATATATATATAAAACATTTAGATAATAAACATTTAGATACAAAATATAGAATATTTTTATGTACCGAATCATCTCAAAAACATCTAATGAGATGAGATTAGGGCAGCAGCACCACGTATACATTGTTCTGATTGGTCAGTTTTTTTTTTTTTTTTTTTTTTTTGACTAACAGCCAATCAGCGTTATACAGCTGAACTCTTTGTTTAGCTCTTCCTAGAGGAATCTGGAAATCTGTTTGTGCTCTTCAGAGGCGTTTCTGACCACTAGAAACTTCCATAGAACTTTCCACAGAGCTTTGTCAAAGGTTTGTTATCATGTTCCCACTTGTTTACAGCACAAACGTATATTCATTTGGCTGGATTGTTTCGGTCTTTACGTAACAAATACACTATGTTTGTAACTGTACTTTTTGTAAAGGTATCCAGCACAAATGAACAGAAGTTTCTGATGTATGCATATCTTACAATGGAGTACCATGGTATGTATCACTGATAAACTTCCAGACAAGTGCACTAATATTGACATTGTTTTTAAGGTGACATGGGTTAATTTGTTGGGATTAAATGGTTTACAAGGCAAAAACCACTCACTTTTGTACTGACAGGATGGAGTTGGTTCTGTAATCTTTTAAAACCACCTCAACTCTCATACTTACCTTGGATCAGCCATCCCACCTTGAGGATTTTAGAGGATATTTTCAAAGTGTCTTCTCTTTATCACCACCCAATGGTGAGTATGCAAAGCTACAAGACGCTGTCTGCTGTCCTATTAAAACATAGGGCCATATATTCTCTAAAAAATAAGACCGTTACCAAGGTCGATGAGAACATACTACTTTAAGTCTTAGAAATACATTTCAAAATAAATGAATTGAATCGAGAGGAGACACTTTTTTTCAAATTTTTCCAGCTTCAAGATCCAAGCATTTCTTCCCAAGAAAAACGACAAGAAGATTTTGCTTGCCGATAGCCATATGAGATCTTATTAATTAACTAAGTGAACAAATGCAATGATAGCAGGGCTATTAAACCCAATCAAAGTGATGGCACAAGAGAACTGCACAGAATGCGGTAGAAATCAGTAACTGTTAGATGTACTGCATAGTTTTTATTCAGCATGAGTCAGTTTTAGGTCATTGCATGCAATAAACTCAGTTACAGGCGCCATCAGCACAGAAAATGTGAGGGTTTGCAGTTTATCTATAGTGTATGCAAGTTGTTTGTTTGTGTGTGTGTGATGCGTGGACTGCTGCATTCTCCCTGTGGGCTAATAGATTCGAGATGACATGTTCTCTGCTTCCATGCTGAATGTTCAGTGAACTTTCTGGCACAGAGGCTGCCTCTAAAGTGGGTTCAACCAGAGGTTAATATAAACAAACAGCAGAAAATGGAGAGCCAGGAATTGTTAAATGTTAGAATGACTGACAAATCCCTCATTGCCATTAGCCCCTGGCCTTCACCTATGCCCTGCTTTCCAAAAAATACTGTACCGTGGCTTGACAATTTTTTTTTTTTTTTTTTTTTTTACATTGGCGTGGTTAGTGCAAGCCATTGGGGGCTGAGAATTTGTAATGTGTGTTCAGGCTGGGAGTCACTTGACCAGAGAAAGCTTTTGCCAAAATGTCCCGTCGTTACGGATGAAAGATTGTGTGCACCCATTTGAATGAGTTTATAAATAAAGTGTTGGGAGGTGTTTATGACAGCTGAGGTGTCCATCATCTAGCACATCATTTCTTAATGCAACTGTTCTAATTATGAATTATATTTAGTCGGCATCCCTGCATGTGACAGTTTTCTGACAGTATTTTTATATCATATATGTGGGGTTCAGGGTACTAAAAAAAGAGAATAAACTATTTAAAATGGGGTTGAAATTATTGCAGTTCTTGATCTAAACTATTTTGAAATTATGATGACGATTTTTTTTCTTTTTTATTAATCTCAAATTTATATATGTATAAGATTTGACAATATATAAACAGTTTAAAACTAAGCCCTTGTTTAGTATACTTTCACAAGTTTTTCCAAGTAAATAAAGATCATAAAGAGAAATGAAAGGAGAAAGTAATTCCATTCAGAGCAATACTAACAGTGCAGGCATATATGAATGAATTTGTACATGCTTTTTGAAAAGTACTTTTTTCCCATGTTATAGTAAATCACATGCACTGCCCTCTTGTGGATAAGTGATCAAATTGCAAGCATCATAAATAAATTGTCCATATTCTGGCCTGCATTAATGAAGCAGTGAGAGTTTAGTCTGTAATCTACAGCTGGGTAGACTTTAATTGCTGCTCCAGCTTTGACAGGTTTTGTATTCTTTAACAATATCTGCCATGCTCCTTTGAAATTCCTGCTCATATGGAAAGAGTTAATTCAAGGATGTGAATTGTCGCTGTCCGGGCAGCTGAGATTCATCACTGCCAGCGCCAATGTGCAAATTTTGTGATGTCGGCAGTGCACTGTTAACAGTGATTGTCATCTAATTAAATTGTGGCTCGTCACGAGATGCTTTTTATGCTGAGATAAGCATTGGTCTACTCAAGCATTCCCAAGACCAATAAAGATGTTCCCTCCTGGATTACGAATAGTCTGAAGGTTACATGGGGCAGAGGAATTAATTAGGAAAGAATCCTTATATCCCCGATAGACATAGGATAGTTGAGGTGGGAAGAAGAGTGTTTAAATGCTTTGATATCAGCTTTCACTCCGCTTTAATGCAAATAATTAAGAAAAAGCATCAGGAAAATATCTTAGGCCCGGTTTCCCGATAACGCTCACTCTTAGCGCGCTAAGAAGACCTCGAAAGATATATCTTAGCAAAGTTGTTTATGTTCCTAAGTGTGTTCCCCGAAGTGTCCCTTAGGAAGCTTCTTAGCACGCTGCCTCTTACGTCCGACGTAACAAGAGCGCTGTCCAAAGTGAAGGTGCTGAATTAGTTGGCATCGATTGCTCATGAATCGATTTTCCACTTCACGCGAAGGTGCAATACAGCGTTAAGAAAGACAACAAGTTCTATGCAAATGAAACATTTCTCAAATTATTACAGTAACATTTATTTTAACGTAGTTTAAGTTATCAGTAGAATATAGACTATAAGTTAAATTATCAAATGGTCAGTAATATGTTCACACGATATGTTGTGACGGTTAGACGAACCGGGTATCCCTCGCTAATCATCCACCCTCCTTATCCCATTGTGCCACTTGTGCCGCTTCTTGACATGGGTTTAACGACTTGTAACAATTATATAATACACTTTTATATTAATGGTAAGGTACTTTACAATCAGAATTGACTGGCAAAGCAGCTGCAGTTACTTCCGTTTAGCGCGGTATTGATTTCAATTGGTTTGTTTTAAATAAAAAGCAACCTATCTACAATGAAGAGAGAGAGAGAGAGAGTTAGATACAGAATATGATGGGGAAGCAACGTCAAAAAGGGCACCAAGCCTCTCGTCAGAGGAAGTTGAAGTTTTGCTGGACATTGCCACCAGGTCGGAGATCACACCCCTGTGGTCCACTATAACCTGCACGTTTATGGCCGCGTCTCCCTTTCGCGATAAGTAGCCTACGCCTGATCAATCACTGATGGATTGGCGATAGGGATGAGTGCCATCAGCACCAGGATGTAATCCCCGGCATGGCGCAGAAGGGCGTTGGTGACCGTGTGGACGCACCTCCACACCGAGGTCTTGATTAGGCCGTAGCCCTCTCCCACGACCTCGATGAATCTCTCTGTAACAAAAAAAAAAAAAAAAAAAAAAAGAAGCGTAGCACTGGGCTTCAGGGTTTAAAGCAAAAATAGGCTGGCAAGCGCAGGTCTGAGAAGGTCCAGCAGGTCCATAATGACTTAATGAGTTGTCTTGGGAGGCAAATTATTATTTTTTTTTTAATATAGCCACGTCAGGCAAAATGTCAGAAGGGCTTAAGTTTTGCCGAATAAAAAAAATTGACATGGACTAAATGGCTCCGCGTCCGGCTCCGTCTTTGATTCAATACAAGGACACGTTGGATCGCTGCTATGGTCACTTACTAGACACAACCACGATTACCCATTTATAGATCTTAGCCATTTAGAGCCAAATTGTTTGCCAGACTTTAATTATCAAAAAATTGATTCAGCCAATTCGCTTTAATTACATTACGAAAAAGCCTAGTGCTAATTACTAATTTGAAGTTATGTCTCTTGCATGTGTTTTATATCTATTCAAAGGTACTGAAAAAAATAAAATAAAACATAAAACAAATTACTAAACAAGCAGCAATTAACATTTTTCGCAGCAAATGTCTTGCAGGTCAAGGGGGTTGAATAATTTTGATTGCAACTGTACATACAAATACAATAAATTATATATTTATAATTTTATTATTTTTACTTCTCAAAATAAAAAGGGCATGCAGTCAGATTTGTTTTTGTAGATTCATTCAGATGTATTGATTGATTTAGTGCATCCAGGCAGCAGACGCCTGGTGAGCCCTAACCTGTCTAAGTATACTCCCATCAGTTTTAATCTATCTATCTATCTATCTATCTATCTATCTATCTATCTATCTATCTATCTATCTATCTATCTATCTATCTATCTATCTATCTATCTATCTATCTATCTATCTATCTATCTATCTATATCTTGTATACACGGTGCATATTGTGTATTATATATAATATAGATATTCACTAGATATGGCAGACTAAATGCAGGGAATTTTATTGTCAGTTGCGTGACTGATCTCTTTTGTTGTTGCTGTTATCATGGAACAATCCCAGATATCACTGTCTTTGTTTGAGCTCTTTTGTAGATGGCAGCACATATGCACATAGTGTATTTTTACAGTGCACTCCGGTGCACGGCAGTGTCATCCCCCATTGCTTAGGCATGCATCTGTGGAGTGAGAGGTGAGCTTGCTAAAAGACACATAGAAAATAAACTGATTGCAGAATAAAGGTAAGCATGCCTGTTTAATGCACTCACACCCTAACCCTGCCATTCTTTCATCAGCCCCCACACAACCCTTGCCAAATACACACATTTTTTCCATTGGTCTTGTGCAAACTGAACAAAGGGAACCAGTAAAAAGTAGAAGAGAAAGAAAAATAACAACAGAAAAGCTGATGTTCTTATCTGTATAATCCAAGCGTGCTCAGAAGTACCTTGGGGTTAAACCTTTCTTCACGCCTCTTTCCTATTTCACACTTTAATGACATTTTAATGCGACTGTCACTCTGAGGTAGGGTTCACGGCATCAATAGAGCTAGAGAACGCAAAAGCCTATAGTGCAATGAATAAGAAAATACCTATAGTCATAAACAGTGCATATTGTGTGTGTGTGTGTGTGTGTATATATATTTATTTATTTATTTATTTATTTATTTCCTAATATATTTATGTTAAGAAATGTATTTTTCCATAATAAATTACATTCCCAATTTTACATTTTAGAGGTAATTGGAATTTATATAATTTTGCTTTTTATTATTTCAAAGAACTTCTAAAATGTAAAACTGGCAAACTCCATTTTCTAAAATAAATTTATTAGGATATTAATGTATATTTTATACTTTGTTTGTTGTTTTATACCCTTTTTTTGTTGTTGTTAAAAATACTTTTTCCTGTATCTAACTGAAAAGTTTTAAAATAATATTATTATTATTATTATTATTATTATTATTATTATGACTGAATGAATGTTATTCAATTTGGTAAACCTGTTTGCTTGTTCCTGTGTCCTTAATATCACTTTTATCCTGTTAGTCTTTTGTAATATCCCTTTATAATGAAAATATTAAAATTGTCAAGTTGACACCCTTGCATAAGCTACTTCTCTTCTTTATTTTCATGTAAGCAATCAAGTTAGATTTGTTAACATTTATTAAGAATAATTTTTAAGCAGTTCCAGTGTTCAAACGTCAGTGCATGACATAAATGTCTATTTTTTTTTCCAAAGATGGGGAGTCAGAGAGAGTTTTGTATGGGTAGGTGGTAGATATGAGGGTGGGATTACTGTCCTGAGGGAGATGAGAGATTATTTACCTAATCTCTTTCAGTTTGGATACACATTTGATGGGCTCAGATAGGATATACCTCAAGCTGTTCTCTTTTTTGAGCAATTGGATGTGCTCTGTTTATACATAACATCAAAAACATAGACTGAGACAACCACAAAGCATAGCCTACCTACATGTCTTTGTTATAGGAAGCATATTTTAACACAGAGAAATTATAATAGACATTGATTTGGCACCTGATAGAGTATATTGTCCTCATAGAGGAAAAGGCAGATTCATTCAGGAGTTTCACATTAGCATAGATGCCAGTGTTATTACAGCTGTTATGAAATCTTGACAAAGGGGTGAATTCCACTCTCTCTTCCTCAATAATTGCTGTCCTCCGTAGCCATGGAAACAAAAATTCCACACAGGATACACGGGTATTCCTGTTATTGCTTCGATTGAAGCCATCAAAATGGATAAAATTTAGAGGATCGCTGAAGTTTCACTAGAGGCTGAATCTGAATGGTCAGAGACTGTTCAATAAACCATTAGGGGATACTTTTGATTTTATGGACCCGAATGTTGCAGTGATAGACTAGTGAACCTCTTTGTGCACAGGATGAATAAAACAACATCTATTATATGCTTTAGAAGTTTCCATGTACTACCTATTCTGTGAATTAAATGAGTGTGTGTGAGAGGATTAGAATGTAGCTGCTGTCTGTGAGGAGAAGAAAAACAGAAGAAGGGAGGAAATGAGTTTTATTCCTGGGGGTTCATTTGAAAATCTGCTCAGGTGTTTTTAATGAATTTCTATAAATTCCAAATGACTGATAGTTGTTATCAACAGCGGCTCTGGCAGTGATCTCCATTGCATTGTTAATTGAACAGTGAGCGCAGTAATTAAAGTTATTCTCAGTGCCGTGGGGCATTTGGTCTGAGCCATAATGGATCAGAACAGAGTGCTCTGCCATCAACAGGAAAGTTCTCGTTTCAGGAGAGCACAGTTGTCAGATGTCTCATGACCTCACAGTTAATTTTTACTAAACCAGAAATATATATATTTACCATTTCACTAAAAACAAATAATGAGCCACAGACGGTAAAGTAATGCCTTGTTCTATGCTAACATACTTCTTTCAGAGACAAAGCAGACAAATTTAGATTTTTCACTGTGATCTGTCAAGTGTAGACCGCTGTTGAGGCTCGGCTCAGTCTGCAGGAAGTCCCGATCAACAGCGATTGCAAAATACCAGATTTCAAAATTGATGTAGATATTACAATGATATTGTTATCGCAAATTCTTTTCATGAAAATCTGATGTTTACAGTCCTGTAAGTTTGAATTTGCCTTCATGCTGTGTATGACACAGTATAGAGAAATTAGGAGGAATTCTCACCGTTGTATGTATGTGTCCTTCCAAGATTTGCTATACTGGCCCTTTGGGGCCCTTTAGGGCCTTCTAAAAATCCTTTCAGTGGATTGGCGGAATGGGGTTGGTGCTAGCTTGCCATGCCTGACTGGCCCCTGACCCTGGGGGTGACTCGCATGTCTGGGTCATGTAAGCTCCTGTAACCCACTTCTGCGCTGACGAGGGCCCGACAGCTGCCCTGCTCCTGCCCCTCTCTCTCTCTCTCTCTCTCTCTCTCTCTCTCTCTCTCACACACACACACACACACACAGCACTTTCAATTAAATATTTTATGTTCTTACCATTTAATACCCTATGCACCAACAATAATAAAAAAGGAAAACAATGCACGTTGCCTCGGACATAGAAGTCTCTGGGTTACAACACCATCCTCACAGTAACAAAATAAACAAAGTAACAGAATAAACAAAATATTGTACTTTTTTTTTTTTTTTTTTTGGTTTACTAATCTTTGAGAAGGCAGAATGTTTCTCAGCACAGCTTGCCCCATATTGCTTAATGTGTCTGTGACTGGATATTTCTGACCTCAGTCATACTATTTTTGCTCCCTCTGCTCTGAGTTTTACGTCAGAAGACACTGCTCTGTTTTATTGCTATAATGGATGCGGTCAGAATGAATAGGACATTAAACAAAATAACCTAATTTCACCCTGAATGTAATGGTAGCATCACTCAAATTTTTTGTAACTTACTTTCAGATATTTTATGATTATTTTGCTTTTCTGATTATTGTGGTTATTGTGTAATATGATAATGTTATTATTAAGTATATTTTAGAAAATTGATTATTCGGATATTTACTTGATTATTGTGGGTTAAAAAGTGTTTGTTTAAATTTAGCTTTGCAGAAATCATGCATTCACTTTAAAATCAAGTCACACTGCCTGCAGATGATTGATTCCCCTCCCACAACAAATGTGTGGATAACATCATAGATCGTAATAAATGGTTGAAGTTTATTGTGAAGGCTAACTTTTGCTAGTTTGCTAGACTCATTCTGTTGTCGGTTATGTGTAAATATTTACTTTTGGATTTACTTTTTCAGTTTCCTAATTTAAACCATTATTGGGCCCCGATGGTCCCTACAGGACACACAACTTGAAATGCCAGTGTATTGTACCTTATAATACAGCTGCTCCAGGTGTATATAATTACGCCTGTAATTATATCTTAATAAAACGCCTCAGGTTACGAATGTAACCAGGGGCGCTGCACAAGATCCCGGGCCCTATGCATTAGCAGTCCTAATGGGCCCCCCTCCCCTTGAAAATATATATTCCATACTTTTCAAGGGCCCTCTCTTCCTTTGGGGCCCTGGTAATCAGTACTGGTTTTACCCCCAGTCCAGTGCCCCTGAATGTAACCATGGTTCCCTGAGTAGGAAACGAGACACTGCATCCTCTAGGGGGCGCTTTGGGAAACACCTCGTTGTGACCCATGTCTGAAGCATACATTGAAAAAACACCAACGAGTTGGCCAGCTTCAGCCTCTGACGTCACTACCGGCGTGACTATAAATAAGCACCAAGAGAACACGTCATTCACTTCTTCGTCTAAAGCTTGCATCCGAAACATGACAGGGAGCTAAAGGAAGCAGTGTCTCGTTCC